>NC_083468.1:21676663-21779163 GCF_030014155.1 Tachysurus vachellii
TTTCTGTGCAAGAACTGTAACTACACTCACAACCACACGTCACAGTATTTTACCTCTTCATAGTCACTTACTTTAAAACTGAGATTTCGGATTATAAGCCTGGCTTTCATCTTATTCTTCCTCATGCCTTGTGACTTCTGCTGGCTTTTCACCTCTGACGGTTCTTCTGAACTCTCTGTTTTTTGCTCATCTGTATAACAATAAGATGTAAAGACAGAAACAGCCATGCGTTGGAATGGAGGCAGCAAAAGTAATATAACTGTAAGAAAGCTGTCTGTAAAAAAAAAAAAAAAAAAAAAAAAGGCACATACCTGTTTTCTTCTTCCCCTTCTTCTTTTCATAAAGTTTTTTCTTTGCCTGAACCACTGATATTTGTTTCCCGTCGTAATCCTTTATCTCTTTGAGAGCACGCTGGGCATCTTCTTCCATGGAGTACGTGACGTAGCCTATACCACGGCATTGATCGGAGCCTGGATGGAAGAAGTCACAACTGTGTTTTCGGTTCTTATTTTTATTATAGGTAAAATGAAATATCACCAGGAAGCATTAACACTTTCTTTGGCTATGCGCTGCTGTTCCTTAAAAGAGCAGCGCATAGCCAAAGAAAGTGTTAATGCTTCCTGGTGATATTTCATTTAACCCTTAAATCTGCAGATCTGATAACGTTACATAAGAAAATAGGTTTAATGCTGATCAGAAACTAAATAATTCATTCTGAATAAGTAAACCCTGAAAAATCGTATTTAATTAAAGATGCTTGATTGAAAATTTGGAACTTTCTGGAACTAAAGTGCAAAACATAAATAAAAAACATACAGTGGATGTATTTCTTATAAAGCGGTGTCTATTCGGTTGTCTAAAGATTACGTTTATTAATAAATAATGAATACGAGCATATCAACACGTATTTTAAGAATGAAATCTGTTTTTGTTTGCTTGATTAAATTCTTAAAAATATTTTGTCTCTAAACAGCATGACTCGGTTGGGTTTTCACTTCAGGAAAGATAGAAAGAAAGGACTGCACTCATTTATTTCTACAATGAAATGGGGGGAAATCATTACGTTTATGACATTTAGCAGACACTCTTATCTAAAGTGAGTTACATTTATTTCAAAATACACAACTGAGCAATTGATGATTAAGGGCCTTTTTTAGAGGCCCAGCAGTGGCAGCTTGGTGGACCTGGGATTCGAACTCATGACCTTCTGATCTGTAATCCAACGCCTTAACCACTACAACATCCCACATCTCATTTCTGTGTAGTCATTATTAAAGGCATCATTAAAGGGTCGGGGAATTATTTTTGTCTGAAATGTGGCTGCAGAAAGATTGAAAGCACTTTTAAGGTATATTTTTGCTCGTTACCTTTATCTTTGACCACAAAACAGCGCTTCACCGGTCCAACTTCAGAGAAGATTTCCTCCAGCTGCTCACTGGACGCTGATGGGGGTAAATTCCGTATAAATAAAGTCAGTCCTGCCATTCTGTCTGTACTGATGATATTCTCTTTAAACCTGATTTAATCCGCTTAGGCTGAAAATGTCACCAAGCTAATCTGACAGCTGTCTAAGCTGCCTGGCTTTGACGCAAAGGTTTTATAAATACCGGCTCTAAATTTGTGTTATTATTTTTTTAATATAGATCACTGTAACAGAACACGTTTTCTACGAGGCGGCCATCTTGGATGTTTTTCCCGTTCTCTACAAGTCCCACCCCCTCATTATGATTGGCCAGCCTGATAAGATTCGTGACGTGTTTCCATGTTGTACAGAACAATCACCCAATCGGCGACTTGTTTTGTAAAGTAGTAGCTAATCGCAACACAGAAGGTGGGATTTATTCAAATACGGGTAGGAAAACGAGAATGACGCGTTTGTTCAAACGGAAGTTGTAAGGATTTTACTTCCTGTTTTATTGTTGGGGTTATCAACGAGTGTGGCTGCTTTCAGATCTATTTCTATCTGCTGAAATAAAAATGAAATAAAATATTTTTCCATACTGTATCCGAATTGTAAATGATTCTAAATATTCTTATGTATAAAACATATTGTCATTCAATATAAGCAAAGATGTGCTGATCCAAGATTGGTCATTGGGATTCAACAGTAATCAGCAATTGGTTGTTGGGAGTAATGGTGAGCAGTGATTGGTCGAGTTGGAATAATGGTGAGCAGTGATTGGTCGAGTTGGAATAATGGTGAGCAGTGATTGGTCGTGTTGGAGTAATGGTGAGCAGTGATTGGTCGTGTTGGAGTAATGGTGAGCAGCAGTGTTGTAACGGAGTACAAATACTTCGTTACTGTACTTAAGTAGAAATGTCACGTATCTGTACTTTACTTCGCTACCTAAATTTGTCAACTTTCACTTTTACTCCACTACATTTCCTAGATAAAATGTATACTTTTACTCCGTTATATTTCCATCAAGCATCTACGTTACTCGTTACTACAAAATAAAATCAGAAGAAATGTGTGCAACTGCAATAAGGGAGGTTTGGCGAATCACTGCTCCTAGATTACATTACGCAGCTCCGCACGGTCTATTTCAGCGTAATGTTGCCAAAAGGAGTCGGAAGCCCCTACTGGAGGGCCTCCCGTTATCGTAGACCAGAGGTGTCCAACCAGTCAGAGACCAAGAGCCACTTTTTTTTTACTGTGTTACCGCAAAGAGCCACATTATACACATGGGCACACATGAACATCACCTTTTTTTTCCTGCCATTTTAAGAGCGAACTTGAGACAAATTGTTTACTCAAATGATCTTGCTCCTACTGGGAAACTTTGAGGTATTTTCATCCCACTCACATGTGGGTTTGACAAAAATACCGTATTAAACACAAGCGAAGCGAACACGAACATTAAAAGGACACAAATACAAACTTCGATATGAACGTAAGAGCCACATGAAACCGGGCAAAGAGCCGCATGCGGCTCGGGAGCCGCGGTTTAGCCGCCCCTGTCGTAGACGACCACCCCGACGATAGTGGTGAACAGGGTGAAGTAGATAACGTTTTACACCCGTGGCCGTATTTGCAAGAAATTTTTCTGTACATTGGAATGAAAGATTCTTCCTACCGGATGAAGTGCCTCTTATGCCTACCGAAAATCACTGAAATTTTACTTTTTACTTTCACTTCAAATACTTAAGTACATTAAATATCAGGAAATTACTTTTGATACCTAAGTACAGTAAATATCAGATACTTTAAGACTTTTACTTGAGTAATATTCTAAAAGGTAACTTTCACTTCTGCCAAAGTCTTTTTCTAGTACGATACTTGTACTTTTACTCAAGTATTTCTTTCTAGTACTTTATACAACACTGGTGAGCAGTGATTGGTCGTGTGGGAATAATGGTGAGCAGTGATTGGTCGTGTGGGAATAATGGTGAGCAGTGATTGGTCGTGTGGGAAAAATGGTGAGCAGTGATTGGTCGTGTGGGAATAATGGTGAGCAGTGATTGGTCGTGTGGGATACTGCAATCAGCAGCTGGAAAAATAGGTCAGGTACTTATAGTACTATCAGACAAAACAGATCTGTTGCAACAAACAATAGACTGCTCAGAGACAAATCTCTTGATAATTAAAAATTTATTCATAAAATAGGTATTTATACATTAAAATAATAGGTTAGTGTCCTATCAATTCACCAGTATACAGTAATACAAATTATTAATATTTTTAATGAATATATTGAAATATTAGTGCTGCTTAAACATTTCAGAAACACAACATAGGGGAAAAAGAAAATCAATATCAATGCTATAATAATGTTTCTTTGAAATAAAAATGTTCCAAATAATTTTAAGGCAAAATGTGAAACATTGAAAAAGGAATTCCCCCTGAAGTAATGCACTGAAAAGAAAAACAGTTCCTAGTACTATTAATAAGATAAATGATTGTCTCTCTATTAGCACTCGTTTACATTTTGGATTTTAGAGGCAGAATGTTGAGCGAACAAAGGAAGTGTTCTAGGACTGACAGGTACTCTTGAGGATGGGTGCGCAGATGTCCAGCATGGATGGACTCCTCCCAATTCTTACTCGTAACAGTAATACCCCGCCTCTTCCAGTGCTCCATCAGTTTGTGCGTGGCCTCCAGGTCACACATCACATCGTTGTCACAGAAGTAGTAAAGTGAAGGAGAGGTCAGCGGCGTGTTCCAGAACACGTCAATACTTGCATTAAAGTAGTCCACCGTCTGCCGTTTGAAAATGTGGAAGTAAAGGAGGCTGGTGTACTTTACCAGGTGCTCAAAACGAGGGAACAGGGTCTTACTCACACCTGGAGGGTACATGATTAAAATCAAATCAGGTCAAAATGCTAAGAGAAAATGTGTATGTACTAACTATTTTTCTGTAGCTCAATCTATTAGGTCTGTAGTGCACCACTGAAGGTCTAGAAAGATAGTAAAAAGATCAACTGACTAAACACAGCAAATAATTTGAGCCATTAATAAACTGTAATAAGTTGTATGGCAGGATCCCTTGTCTTGAAAAATAAAAACATGAATAGGAGCGGTATTACTGTGTATTCATCGGCTCCTTTATACAGTAATATATTTTTGAATACTAAATGCAAATTTACAATTCCAGAAAACAAACATGAGTTCCCTAAACATATTTTTATCTATCCATGTGCCAATTCATCCATGTTTTCTTATGTGCAATAAAAAAAATTCACATAAAACTTCTTAATAACTCAAACAACCAATCTGTGTCTGAACACACCTACAGCCATGCGATCCAGTGAGCCGATAACCAGACTGTCATAGATCTGCCCTTTCACTCTGTCGATTAGGCCCTGATAGCGCTGAGTGTCTTTGGCCACATGAACAACCAGCTGAGCGAACGTGTATCCTCCAATGGAGAAGGCATGGACCACCACGGGACGCTTTGAGAACGCTTCGCTCTCCAGCAGCTGTAGCACTTTTGCACTGTAATCCATGCCCCAGCGAGGCCACAGGAAATGACCCAGGTTGCTCTCTACCACCAGCACATCAAAGCCTGTTCTAAGGTAGATCTCGCAGTACTTTTCCTGAGCCTGAGGCCTCGAGTTGAGCCACGGGAGCATCAAAAGCAGCGGCCTGGTCTGACCACTGACTGCAGGTTTCACCTCATTCTCATTCACATAGAATCGGATGCCCTTGCTGAGGTGGTGAGTCCTTATACCCTTTGAGAGCCCGTCAGCATGAGCCATCACAGTATGAGACCTAAAGAGATATTTACCAGAGAGCCTTTACATTTAGAGACATTTAGTATTAATGGAAGAGACGAGGATGCATTTGTTTATAAAGAAACGGCAGCCATTTTTTTTTATATATAAATAAAGGTTCTTGTTGCTCACAAATGTTTTTTTACACTCCTATCTTGTATCCTATGCATCTGTAGTTTTCACTACTACAAACCAATCTTCATATTCATCCATTCATCCATCTTCAGTATGCACTTTATCCTGGTCAGGGAACAACGGGTACAAGGCAGAAATACACACTGGATAGAGTGCCTGACTATTTCAGAGCACCATTCACACACATTTACAAAATGTAAGGTTACCTACATTCATCTACTGCCCCGTATTCTGCCCTGCCAGAATAAACTCTTATTTGAAAATCTCTACAGCTGAAAAAATGGTTTCTCATTTATTTTGTAAACCACTTACCAATACTACCTGGGACCAAGAACAGACCAGATTGTTGAAGTTCTCTCACTGACACGTGGTATTATCAGATTGACAAGGTGCATTGTGGCAGCTTAGTTCACGGTAACATTACGGCTTTAACCGAAATGTAATTACATTCTATAAAGTCAGACACGATGCAGTATTTCGTTTGTGATTTTGTTAAGCTCATTTGTGTTTTTTAACATACAGGATTATAGATATCTCTCAGTAGGGTTATGTAAGTGTACTGGGAAGCTCCCTGGTTTGATCCTGAGCTCGGGTTACAGTCTGTGTGACACTACAGATGTTCTGACCTCCATAAAAACCTTGTCAGTGTGTGGATCACAAAGTAAATCAACTCTAGTAGAATAGAGTAGTAGAGTGTGTATCTGTGTGTGTGTTCATGGTGTGTGTGTTCATGGTGACTTCCTGCCTCAGGGTCAGTGTTACCAGGACACACTCCAGATACACAGTAACCATAATCAGGGCAAAGAGCTTACTGAAGATGAATCAGATAAAACAGTCAAATATAAACAAATTTAGGAAAATAAATAACAAAATCTCGTTTCACTTCGAGCAAATAACAGCTCAGTTGTCTATAATGCACAGAGTAAATTAAGTAAAAAAAAAAAAATATTAAACGTTTAAATCGTTTTAACTGCTAAGATTTTCCTGGTGATGTGACTTTTGTAACAGTTTATTACTGTGTGGTCATAAATAAATAAAAAATAATAATAACTTCCTCGAATGCTAACGTAGTAGCAGTTAGCCAACATATAAGCAGTTAGCCCATGTCCATGCTAGCAACGTATATTTATCAGTAAATATTCAGTAAATATTCAAATTCTTCGGCGTTAATATTAACTTCTGCAAACGTATAAAGGCTCATCTTTTTCCTGATTTAATAGCTAAAAATGTGAAACAAACTACAAGCGACATTCTTACCTGTTTCCTGTTATTTTAAAATAGAAAATACAAACACAAGTAAGATGTTAGCTTGCTGGCTATATGCTGCTTCATGGCTCTTCTCCGCCCACAGAGCCATATAACTCCATAACATTACTGAGAAAACCAGTTCAAAGATAACATCAGAGATAAACTCAGCTTATGTGGTGTAAGGGTGTAATTAATTAAGCTGCACAACAACATAGAACTTAAAGATTTAACTATATGTCATTTATATATGTATAGATATGTTTCTAAACAAACACACTAAAGTTAGTTATCTTTATTTAAATACCTGATGGCGCTGGGATTGGAGACAGCTGTATACAAACCAGCATTTTTATAATAAGGATGCAAACCTCTATGTAGTGCGAAGAGCCGACCGGGTTTGAGCCTCAAGGACGTTTTATAAAGCAAAAGTGCTTTAGCAGCCATGTACAAGCCTGATAGTTCTCCCAGAAGCCACACCCACAAGCTACAAGCTATTTGTACACAACCACAGCCTCACCCATGATACAGCTCCAGATCTGACTGTAAGTGATCTGAAAGTGTACAATGATTGACCATGTACATTATACACCAAAAACACGTGGAAGACCTGGCCATCACACTTTAATCTGATTGGAACAAAGCCACAGGCTTAACCTGTGATCAAGAGCTGCCCTTCATTGCTGATATGATAACTTTTACACTAGATGTTGGAGCAGAGATGTAATGCTCATTTACCTGGAGCATTAGTGATGGTGAACCCTGGAGAGATGGCGTTCCAGTTTGCTCAAAAGTGTTGGGTGGGACTGAGGTCAGGGCTTTGGGCAGGACACTAGAGTTGTCACTCTCCAACCAAGTCAAGTCAAGAAGCTTTTATTGTCATTTCAACCATATATAGCTGTTGCAGTACATAGTGAAAAGAGACAAGGTTTCTCCAGGACCAGGGTGCTACATAAAACAAAGACAGAGCTATAAGGACTTAGTAAGTTAGTCCCGGATACATAAAGTGCATCTGTGCATCCTGGTGCAAACAGTGCAGGACAAGATAAACAAGACAGTGCAGGACAAGACAGAAAAGACAGTGCAGGACAAAAGACAGTGCAAACAAAAGATACAAGATAATAAACAAAAAACAATACGCAAAAGACAATAAACAGAAACAGCATCGACATACAGTAAATACTGTACGTTCAGACAATATTGCGTGTGCAGAAATACTGGAATGAACACAGTATTACAGCAGCAGTTACCTGCAGAGGTGGGAGTAAGTCACACATGTGCAAGTCACAAGTAAGTCTCAAGTCTTAACCTTCAAGTGTCAAGCGAGTCCGAGTCATTTTTTGTGAGAGTCAAGTCAAGTCAAGTCAAGTCACTGCTTTATGTCAAGCAAGTCAAGTCAAGTTGTAGCTTGAGTCAAGCAAGTCACTGGCAAGTCATACAGATGTTTGATGATTTAACTAAATGTATATATTAAACAAAGTTAAATCTACAGTATTTATGGACTATGAGAGTTTTATTTGTACTAAAAACTTATTATATGCATTTATTTTTAAAAGGTGTCCACATACAGGCGAGTTGTAAATACAATAAAAATCTAAAAATGAATAAAAATCAAAACTACAAAGAATAAGATGTAAATGTAACTGAAATAAGGCCAACATAAAAGTATGAAAAGTTTCAATATGCCTCAGGCATGGCAGAAGACCATGGAAAAGTATATATAAAAAAAAAGGTTTCTATGCATCCAAATGGCATTTTTTGAACAGGCATTCCCTTTTAATGGGACATGAACACATCCTTAAATTAGATCCTTCCTTTTTAACAACAGAATAACAACAATCAATCACGTCAATCAAAAAATGTAAATTATTGAATCACACAAACCTTGAAGTGAATTATCTATTGGAGAGAGAGAGAGAGAGAGAGAGAGAGAGAGAGAGAGAGAGAGAGAGATGATTGGAGTGAGTGTAATTTATTAATATTAAAGGGATAGTTGGGTACTCTGGTTTCCTCCCCCGGTCCAAAGACATGCATGGTAGGTTGATTGGCATCTCTGGAAAATTGTCCGTAGTGTGTGATTGTGTGAGTGAATGAGAGTGTGTGTGTGTGCCCTGCGATGGGTTGGCACTCCGTCCAGGGTGTATCCTGCCTTGATGCCCGATGATGCCTGAGATAGGCACAGGCTCCCCGTGACCCGAGGTAGTTCGGATAAGCGGTAGAAAATGAATGAATGAATGAATAAAGGGATAGTTCACCTAAAAATGAAAATTCTGTCATCTTTTTCTCACCCTCATGATGTTACAAATATGTATAAATCTCTTTGTTCTGATGAACACACATGTAGATATTTTGAGGAATGTTTGTAACCAAACCATTCATGAGCCCCATTCACTTCCATAGTGGGAAAAAAGAATACTATAGAAGTGAATGGGGCTCATGAATGGTTTGGTTAAAACATTCCTCAAAATATCTTCCTCCGTGTTCATCTAAACAAAGAAATTTATACAGGTTTGTAACATCATGAGGGTGAGAAAATGATGACAGAATTTTTATTTTTGGGTGAACTGTCCCTTTAAATTGAATGTGTGTGCGTGTGCATGCGAGACAAGAATATGGCTGTGCTTGCAACTCAGAGGTTTTTTATTTTTATATTTATATTTGTTTTTTATATATAATGTGCATCCCCATAAAAAAATCCATAGGCTTTTCACTCAAAGTCTAACACTGAAGACCAATTATAAGTGCTATTGCAAAAAAGCTGACATTTCCACATAAACGGTGACCAACCATTTACACTATATTGCGCTTGCAAAAAAATTGATTTGATAGAACTTTGTCATTCAATTGTGAGCGATGTGGTCGCATACTGCTGTTCTTCTCTTCTCATCTTGCACAAAATCCCGGTACCCGAACTTAATTATTTTTGGTGTAGCGCCTTCCATGTTTCGTTACGACTGTTAAGGTTTATTAGTTAGTGCGCGCGCTCCCTCTGCTTGCCTGCTGCGTCACGTGGTTAGATTACGCTCTTGCGTGCGTTTAAAAACATTAAAAAAAAAAACAAGTTATTTCGAGTCATTTAACTCAAGTTCGAGTCAAGTCTCAAGTCATGAATGTCAAATCAAAGTCAAGTAGAGTCTTTTTTTAATATTTGTCAAGCAAGTCTCAAGTCTCAAATGTGTGACTTAAGTCCGACTCGAGTCAAGTCATATGACTCGAGTCCCCCATCTCTGGTTACCTGAGATATTGTAAAGGATTGTGCAAAACAGCAAACGACTTAAATGTAGGTCAACATGTGCAAAGAGCAAAAAACAGTGTGCAAAACAGTATGTAAACAGTTTGATGGATATATATATATATTGGACGTGTGTGTATTTTGTGTAGGTCTGTACAGTCCAACCTTGGAAAACCTTGGGGAAAAATGTCTTCATGGACCTCATCTTGTGCACAGGGGCATGCTAGGTGGCTTTAGTTCTAATGAATCTTAATGCTACAGAATACAAATCCACGATATAGAAGTAAACGCTTTCCATTTTGTTTTGGGACAGGACCACATGGGTGTATCCACATACTTTTTGCTATATAGTTGATTGCTGTTTTGCACAATACATTACAATACCTCATGTAACTGCTGCTATAATACTAGGGTTCATTCTAGTATTTGTGCACACGCAATTATGTTTGAACATACAGTATTTACACTGGTCGGTGCTGAATTTGCGTATTGTCTTTTGTGAAACGTCTTGTAATAAACGTCTTTGTCACAGTCTTTGTTTTATGTAGCATCATGGTCCTGGAGAAACGTTGTCTCATTTCACTGTGTACTGCATGTGTACAATTTATGGTTAAAATAACAATAAAGGGGGGGCACGGTGGCTTAGTGGTTAGCACGTTCACCTCACACCTCCAGGGTTGGGGTTCAATTCCCGCCTCCACCTTGTGTGTGTGGAGTTTGCATGTTCTCCCCGTGGGGTTTCCTCCGGGTACTCCGGTTTCCTCCCCCGGTCCAAAGACATGCATGGTAGGTTGATTGGCATCTCTGGAAAATTGTCCCTAGTGTATGATTGCGTGAGTGAATGAGAGTGTGTGTGTGTGTGCCCTGCGATGGGTTGGCACTCCGTCCAGGTGCACAGGCTCCCCGTGACCCGAGGTAGTTTGGATAAGCGGTAGAAGATGAATGAATGAATGAATGAATAACAATAAAGGCTTCTTGACTTGATATAGTCAAATTTAGTTTACTGGCTCTTAGTACTTCTTGGTTAGTTTTTGTTAATCTATTTTGTAGGTAATATGTGTTCAGACTATTTCTGCATTCAAAATATATCTTTCAGTTAGGTATTGTTGATGAAGTACTGGTTTACTAAACCTTTTCTTTCTTAGTCCAATATCAACTCACTTGATAGTGAACTAAAGGTAATGTGGCATGTTGCTTTAAATGATTTTAACCCCCTGCTCTAGCTTGTAACTGTTTTTTGTATCTTGTAGACCCAATGCATGGTTTGCATTATAAAACAATTCAATAATATGATGTTATGCAGAAAGAAAAGTTTATTTTGAGGTTTGTTTAAGTTGTTTAGTCCATCTCATTTTCAAGCAAACATCTGGTTAATATGTACCTATTTTTGGATCAAAAACCTTTGTTAATTTGTTACTGGTAAACCTTTGATTGGCGTTGTGGTGGTGATGGTACAAATCATTACAAATCAATATCTTGAACAAATACTGAGGAAAAAAAGTTTTCAACAATACTGAAAGTTAATTATTTGTTAGAACAACTTCAAAAGATCAAATATACAAAAAATGTATGTGAATAATGAAGGTACCCTATTGAATACATGCGTAAGAGGTGTTACACACACCACACAGAGGTCAAACTTTCACTGTGTGCTGCAAAAGTACACCTTACCCTCGGTAATGAGTACATGTGGACTGTGTCCTCACAGAAGAAGACTTGAATCGAGACATGATCTTTAAGTTCGGAAAGAACTTCATCTTCCAGAAGATAAGTGAAAAAACAGAAAGGAACTCCTTCTATACCTACTCCACACTCTTATTCCACACACGTTGACACAGTGCTATTTATATTTCACCCACCTCCCCAGTTTGCTCCTGAGAGCACATTACAAAATGATATTTTGCAGGGCCATGTGAGCTACACAGGGAGATTATTATGTGGGAATAGGCCGAGCAGCAGTGTACATGTGTATGTGTGTAAGAAATACAGGGGTTTTCTTGATAGAAATTTAAAACTATGTGTGTAATTTCTTGCACAAGAAAGAAATGAAAGCTTGGGGGAAAGACAAATGCAAACACAAGGTGAAGGTGTAAGGAGTATAAACCACAATGCAAACACAAGGTGAAGGTGTAAGGAGTATAAAAGTCAGGTGTAAAGGTCAGGAGTCAACATGTCACTTTATTAATAGATATAACCACCACACCAACAAACACACACACACACACATTTTCAACACTCTCATTATTTAAAGGACCAGTAGACCCAAATACCTTGCACGTAATATAAATATGTAGGAAGATGACTAAATTAAAATGAGTTTTTCAGAGCAAATGAACCAAGACCAATGAGTGTTAGGTTGTTATAATAAATGACTGGAAAATTATTCTTTCACTAAGCACCATACAAGGGATAAAAGCCCCCTTTTGTATGTAGGTATGTAGTGTATGTTTACTTTGTAGTATGTAGGTCGATTTGTACACTTGTGCTCAGAGCAGGTTTGAACTGTTACTTTGTCTTAGAGAATATATTCAAATGTCTATTTCAGACAAAATTGCAAGTTTTGCCTCTGGAGTGTAGGACTTGCTGCAGTGAATAAGTGAGTCTACTGGTGTATGTTATCTGTGATGGCACTGTTTGCAATATCCCACTTCAGCAGGTCTGCTAATCGCCTGCTTAAGGTCACTCATGCAGATGATTAGCAGAAGAGGAGCCATTGGCCTGGCCGGGAGTCAGGCGGTGGATCTCAGTGATGTCATATGTTTAACCAGCTCGTCATTGCCAAATCCCAAAACCCCTTTTAGTTCTGGCTCATTTGCTGTCTTCCTGTGCTTTTAAACTGTGGAAAATCAGAAGCAAAGAGGTCATGAACCACACTTATGCACAATAAGTGAAATTGTTATACCTTATAAACCAACAGCTTGATGGTGATATGTATAGATTTATGCACCAACTATTTTAACAGAGTAACTAGTAAATAATAACTAATACAAGTAACTAGTAATTAATAAACTATTAATGGCTATAATATTTGTAAGTTTAAATGTTACACACGTTAACATTACACACGTTAACATTAACGCTTTTTGTATCTTTCCAAAGTAGGTCTTTGTAAGTGTCCTAGTTTGTATTCTCTCAGGCTCACTTTTAATTGATCTGGATCCTGACTGCTCTGTCTGACCACATACACTGACTGACTCTGTCCAAACCCATCACATCCTATGACATGTACATGCACGTATCTACTGTGGCTAAGTACTAGATGTTCCTTACTGGTTAAGTGATTAAGCTTTACAAAAGGGTTCTACTTGGAACCAGTTCCAAATCCTCTCCCATGGATCCCACAGATTCATGTAAGATGGAACCCTTTTATTTAACCTATTTAACCCAAGATTGCATGTCAAAGGTTAGACGTTTAGACGTTAGGCCTCCCCATCCTGATAGACAAGTGGAAATAACTCCTAAAAAGAGTAATAAGGTGTGGTGAATTTGTGGTGACTGTGTGACTTATTTAGGGCCAAATAAGAAGCAGCTTTAAAGCCCAGAGGGGGAAGTGTGGTAATATACAGCAAAGCAATATCACAACTAATGTTACAAAAACATGATAATATTTTGCAAGATCCGGCATGGTCTATATGGACTAAACATAGGACAGGTTTACATATTTGGGGACCGAATCCAAGACAGGACACGGGATGGAGACAAAACCACAAAACCACAAAAAAAAAAAAAACAGATCAATGGCAGCAACCATGACGGGGATCCATTTCCAGCAAGTCTAGTCCTTCTTGTTACTAAGTTGTTTGACTGAAATACATTTAAAAACTATTCTTTAACAAAAAAAATCTATTTCAAACCTTGTTGTGACCTTGATCCTGTTTGGATCCATTCTTCTGTGGATTACAAAAATGATTCCATATAAATCCTACAAACATTCACTCCCCTCGTACTAAACGACACACTAGGGCAACATGCTTCCACCAAACACTAGCACATGCCATTAGTTGCCATGGGAACCGCAATGCAAAGGGGAAATCCATGACGGTTTGCACTCATGTTGTTGTGTAGAGCCTAATCAGATAATGATATCAACCTTAACATTTCTTAGGTTTATTCATCTAGACTAAAAAATGTAGATGCATCCTCTGAACCCTTGATGAAGACTTTTATTTAAATGCGTACTACAGTGTGCATGTTGTGCGGATCGTTTATTTTTCCCTACAGAATCTTAATTCTTTAAGTCTTTAAGCTCCTCATATACACCAACATGCCTTCAGCCTTGAAGAAACTGACAACTGAGCTTAATGTACAGTGAATATCTCTCTGCCTAGCTGATGCTTATTAAATAGTGAAGTAGTGAAGGATAAAAGTGCAAGTGATGTTGGTCATGGGGTGAGGCTACAACACTGACAGTCACTAAGCAACCGATGAGGAGGGTTATGGTGGATCCTGAGCCTCCCCAGATACACTAAGCAAGAGGCAAGAATTGAGACAACAGTCTTTTTCAGGGCTCCATGCACACACATTTACACACACCTGGGCCGTGATATCTTAGCCTTCTATCCACCTGGCTTGTTGCGAGTTGGAAGGAAACCGGAGAACACAGAGGAAACCCAAGGACTTCAGGAGAACATAGAAAACTTTGCACAGACAATAACCCTAACATAGGTTCGACTCAGGGACCTTAAACCTGTGAGGCCACTCTGTGACCCACAAAATCTTTTTTAACCCATGGATCTCACTTATAAGGAGTTGCTTTCAGTACTGTTTATTAAAACTGACAAACTGAAATGAAACATAAAAAAAAAAAATAAATGAAAAACTAAAAAGTATTCTCTTGTGAATGTGATCTTTTGCCTGGAGAGAGGTTTCGACTTCCTATTTTGCAGTTTGTTCAGCGAAGTGAGACAAGAGGAAGTCAAACACCTAGCAGAGCTAATCCAGTCTTGGCAAAGAGAGATGGACAGAAGAGCTCGGATCAACACAATTGGAGGGAGATCAGACACATACATTGTAAGAGCGTTGGGGGAAGTGCAGTCAGATAGGGGGTGTGTCAGACAGTGTGCTTCTGAGAGAGAAACTGAAGCAGGGATGGGGTGTGTATGAGTGTGTGTGGGGAGCAGAGCAGGAGCGAGTGCACTAAAACTCACACACATGCGCAGGAACCGACAGAGACGGAGACAGCTTTTCAGCAGCGGCTAAGGGATTACTCCTGTTTTCGTCTCCATCCTTCCTGGGGTGAGCCCCTTTCCTTTAACTTTCACCTTATGTGCATGTGTCTTTAATTGCTGATGGGCTTGAGAACATACATCACGGAATGCAGCTGCCGAGAAATCAGTCCAGTGCTTGGTCATGTGGACCAGATAGGCATAGCCATACATCATCCAGAGAAGGAGGCTGTATTCAGAGAAGAGAAGATGAGCAGAAAATGGGGCAAGAGGACTTGAAAGGGACAAGGACAAACTGAGGCTTCTACTGCAGATGACTTAATGCAGACCTTCTACACTCAGATACTAGGGCTGCTATTTAATTTTTAATATTCACATTTTATTTCCATAGAAATCAGGTACTGTAGCTTTGCTTTTATGTGCATCTATTTATATGGATCAATCAGTAATCCTGATTGGGATGGAGTGGAAAGCCCAATTCACATGACTAATGAATGTTTATAGGGAAAGATTGATGAGGATTGACAGGATTGGGGTTGGAACTTCAGCCCTGATCCAGTGATTTAGAGCTCTCGAAGACAGCTCCATTAGGACAGAACAGTTCTGCAAACTGGGGCAAGCTGCGAGAAGAGGAGAATAATGCCAAGAGGAAAATAAACTGACCAGAAGATAAACCGACCAGAGCAGACAGCTACGTGAAGAGTAAATTAAAGGAATAAAGCATTATTTTTTAACCTAATCTCTATGTTATGCATCTGTAGTGTTAAGCAATAGCAATCATTAATAATTTCAACAGGTATTTTTCTGACTGTCGAAAAGAAATGAAAGCTTTTTACACAATATTTTAAATATTATTTATAATTTAATCTAAGGGTAGTTGTTGAATTCAATCAATAAATGCGTAAAATGTGTGACTTCTAATTACAAATTCAGTATTATAATTTTTTTCCTTGGGTTGTGACAGACATGGCAACAAAATCTAAGTTTTATTTTCTGAGCCTTGGTTCTTGAAGGCCCTTGTCCTACATCTTTCAGTATTTTCTCTGCTTATTCAACGAATCAGTTGATAAACAGCTCGTCTTAATTTAAAGTAAGTGTGTTAGAGAAAGGAAAAGATTAATATTTGTAGGAGTGGTGGGTACTCCAAGACCAGGGTTGGGTTCTTGTGCACTAGAGCAATGCAGGTGTAATGACTAATTATTTGCCACATGTATTTATTTAGGGTTTAAATTATTCACATATTTGCCCAAACAATTGCCCTTCGCCTTCCATTATTAGAGTTTTGGGTCAAAAGTTTTTGCATTATTTTCTCAGTGACTTTTTTTTTTTTTTTTTAAACTTATCACTCGTTTCAGGTTTATTGCCAAAGAAGTATTGGAGACCTGAGATGGAGTACATCAGGACACAGTGTGAGCTGTGATTTTTTCAAGAGGGTTGCAAACATGATCCCTCGCAGTGCAGGAGTAACAATCATTCTCAGTCTTACTTTGATCAGCAGCCTACAGGCTGCATACCTGACTGAAGATGGACGAACACAGACAAGCCCTGTTAAAGAGCACAAAGAAGTTCACCCTGCTGGCAGCTTACTGTGGAGCAGCCAGACATCAAGAGACAATATGGACACCACTACTCCACCAATAGCCACTGGCCTTCCATCTCTATTCAACTTATTTGCAACATCTTCAAATCCAGCCTCCCAGGTCAAGAGCAAGGAATTCAAAGCTTCGGGATATACAACATCTCCAGATCAAAGGAGAACTGACGTGAGGCTAAGTGATGCCTGGGAATTCAGGCAGTCCAAAGCTAATGCTCAAAGATCACATGACACTGAAATGAAACAGAAGCAAACAAACCTACTGACAACTCTACAGGTTGACAGAAGAACGGCTGAGGAGCTCACCAGGAGGCCACCTAACCTTGGTACAAATTCCTTAAGAGGTAAACATTTATATTTATTTGTTTAGCAGATGCTTTTAATACAATTCAGAGAGTAAATAATGCAAGCACAATAAGGAGCTTGCTTTGGCACTGTAGAGTGTTAGCAATGTGGCGCTGGAACTTTCTAATCAGCCTAAATAGCTGCCCCTAAGCCTGAAATATGAGAAATGGCTCATAATTTCAAACCATCTTTTAATAAAAGGCAATTTTTTGATTTGCCTGATCTGATTCTACAGTCTTCAGACCGCTGTCAGTACTCTGTAGTAGCATAGCATGTTATACTCTTATACACCGCAGTGTTCAATCAGTATTCCAGAGGCGCACAAGGGACATCCGTCTCAGCAAGTGGGGGGAGGAGGGGGAAGCCCATGATAGATGCCAGAAGACATGCTTCTCTCTCCACTCATTTTATTTTCCATTTCATTTCAGTAAACATTTAGGATTAATAGATAGCTGAAGTCAACAAGGTCTTATTTATAGATTGTTATTGATAGATAGACTTTTATTGTCCCGATTTAATAATTACTTGATTTTAATAATGATTTGATGATGTTTGTGAACAATTTGGTTCAGGATTTTTTCATGTATTATATTTCATCTGAGGGGGGCACGGTGGCTTAGTGGTTAGCACGTTCGCCTCACACCTCCAGGGTCGGGGGTTCGATTCCCTCCTCCGCCTTGTGTGTGTGGAGTTTGCATGTTCTCCCCGTGCCTCGGGGGTTTCCTCCAGGTACTCCGTTTTCCTCCCCCGGTCCAAAGACATGCATGGTAGGTTGATTGGCATCTCTGGAAAATTGTCCGTAGTGTGTGATTGCATGAGTGAATGAGTGTGTGTGTGTGCCCTGCGATGGGTTGGCACTCCGTCCAGGGTGTATCCTGCCTTGATGCCCAATGACCAGTGACCCGAGATAGTTCGGATAAGTGGTAGAAAATAAATGAAGATATTTTTAGTATTGGTCAGTGCTTAAAAATGTCAAAAGAATTCTGATGTGTCCAGTTGATTAAGTGGAGATCAATAATCTATTGCTGCCTTTATACAGAGAGTTTGAAATTAGACTCTACGTCCAGTCAGACAACTCCTGGATTGGAGAAAATGTATGAAGGTCAGTATAAGAAAAACAACAGTCTGGATTCAAAGACATCTAGACCGACTCCAGGACTGACAGCACACGCTTTAATTCCAGGTAATTCTTAGCACTCACTCTGATTACACAGATGCCTGAACAGCTGATACACACTATACAGTCCATCCTTAGCTTAAGGAATAATGCTGATTCATACTTTTTGGCTTCTAAGCATCCATTAATGCATTTGATGCAGAACATACTGATGAATCGATAAGAAATAATCAATATATACATTATTTATTACACTTTGATTGTGTACGTTTTTCCACATCAACCCCCATTTTACAAGGCAAAACCAATGAATTAGGAAGAAGCTAGTTTTTGGTCAGTTGGTATTCCTTTATTAAATATCATAGAAATACAGGTAACTGCTTGAAATGTGTCACTTCCTGGTTTTTAAATAGTTACATGAATGAGAGCAGCGCCAAGGTCAACGACTCGTAATCTGCACTGTGTGTTAGACTGCATGACCTAGTTATTTCAGCCCTACTTCCACATCTCTCACTGTAAAATAGGCCAGCTAATTACCACAGCTGATGCTTTATGTCTTTCAGCTTAAGGGACTGTTTTCATCATGATGCTGACAGTTGCCTTGGGACAATCTACTTTTTTCTATATATAAATTACCTTTTTTTCTTTTGAGGAGGGGTTCTATAATGGGATGCTCAACATGATTTATAACTGGTGGATTGATTTTGCTATGTCTAACTACAGCGTTCAATTTTGTACACACAGTTTGAGTACAATACTCATGTATAAATATGTTTTGTAAACAGTTCCTAGTGAGGTCAGATGTGAAAACGTTTATAATTATATAATTTCTATATTTTCAGGCTTGCTTTCACGAGATGACTGGAATGAAGACTTAACTGAATCCTCATCCCTGCCTGACTGCAATATTGACACCATGGGGGTCTGCAACTCCTCCAACCCTCTCTGGAGCCTTGGTCTCCCTGACAACCTCACCAGGGCCCTGAATCCTGCTTCCCCAATGCCCCCCCATGAGAATGTAACACCATCTCCTTCTATAATAATGACCCCACCTCTTCTGGTGCCATTATTTTCAGACTGGAATGCTGCAATGGCAACGTGGGGCCTGGCATGGGAGCTGCAGGTATACGGACTGGGTTGTGTGTTCTCTCTGGTGGCTGTATTGTCTGCGCTAAGTTTATTGTGCCTCCCTCTGTGCCAGCCATCCGGCTGTGCCAACTTCACCCTCTTGCATCTCCTGCAGCTGCTTATTGGTTCAAGTCGGGCTTTCTGGCTCATCTATGACCCCTATGGTCAAAAGGAACGCCTCCCTGTGGCCTGGGCACGGTTCCTACATGAGGCCGGCTACCCATGTTTAACCGGAGCATTTGGCATGCTTCTTGTGCTGCTTTCTCCTCAGCTACTCTCTCAGAATGCACTGCGGCGGTGTATTTGCTTGTTAGCTATGCTCATGCTGCTTCACATGGCCACAGTTCTGGGCACAGTTGGAATATTATGGATCTTTCCTTCCCTCCCTGTTGTTTCTCTGCTGCCCCCTGCAGCCTTCCTGCTTCTTTCTTGTCTCCTCTCCACTTCATACCTGCTGCTCTACTGCTGTGCCCGTGTTGAAGCCAAGCACATCTACAGGCTGAGGGAGAATTCCCCTGATCGCCTGGCATGCCAGGCCAGTCAGTGCCCCCTCAGTGAGGCAGGAGTGTGGGAGCGGGCAGCTGGAATGGGACTGGTCTCAGCAATTTTCCTCCTGGCATGTGCAGGACTCAGGCTCTATGCCATCCTGCATGCACTGGGACTGACCGGTGGCAGGATGGGGCTCATGCCCTGGTCTTGGTGGGTCTTTCAGCTATGCTGCAGAGCATGTGAGGCATGTGTCTGTCTCACTCTAGCACTCATCCTCACACACCCTCTACTCTGCTGTGGAGTAGCTCGTCCCAAACTAAGTCACTGGAACTCATGGTTCAACAGGTCATCCGCTAGGAATACAGTGATCACCAAACCCCAAATACTGTCAAGTGGTTGGTCCAAGAAGACTGGAGAGACTCTGCATGAAAGCATATCACGCCATGAGAGTGAGAGTGTGCCACTTTATACCCTAGCAGAGCTGCCTCTTGGAGAACCAGAAGGCTTGGAGCTTAACTATCCCAATAGCCCTCAACCTGCCCCTGCACAACCTCCAAAAAATGGACTATTGGTCTCTCCGCCTTCCTTCCTCAGCCTGTATTGTGATTCTACAGTAGATCTAAGGCCTCCATCTCCTATTGATTTGCGGCGAAGCATTGATGAGGCTTTAAACAGTGAGGCTCTATTCCATCGCAGCCTGTTCAGCTCCTCCAGGCTGTCCCTCAGCACCCGGGGGCCTCCAGATGGCCAGCCATGCAGAGGAATACCTGCAGAACCATCACTCTACCGCACTGCATCATGTGGGGATGTGGATTTGCCTTCTGCACCATCGCCACCTGTACTACGGAGCAGTGCAGCATGGAAGGCCTCCAACTTCAACTCCTTACGCGGGGGAACTAGAAGTCATGGAGGTCAGGCATCTTTTTATACTGGCTTTGGCCCTGGGCGCTACTCTCAGAAGCAATACAGGGCTCTGGGCTCTATTTCTTCCAGAGAGCGTTTGTATGATCAACACATCCGCACACAAGCTGATGAACTGGCCGTGCAAGCTGAATTCATCAACGTCTGCAGACAAATAGACTCACTGAGTGTCTGCAGTGACACCATCGAACTGTAGGTTATCACAACTGAGTTAAGCAGCTCTAAGAGTGGAGATCATCTATAGCCCAAGTGCATGAAACCTAAACTTTCAAAAGGGATTCTGTTGGAGATGGAACACTTATTTACTGCAGTTTATAAAAGCTAAAAGGTTTGCAGACTCTTTTAAAAAATGCCACTGCGGTGGTTTTTCTGCATACCTTTAAGAGAAAGGAGTATTTTAAAATATAAAACCTGATTTAGTACTGACTGGTCATTTAACAGTTTTATGGCACCATAAAATATTGGGAATTGGGAGGGTTTCAAACCCATATTCACAAAATCAGTGCTTCTGTGCCTTTTTCAGTTCTCCAATAACATTATTCTGGAAGTGATTTGTCAAGCAATTTATGATTCAATACAGAGAAAGCATCGAGTTGATTTTGATGGATGTATGAATTTCGCTCCAGCAATGTACAGTATACCTTCCTATTGAGTTGCACATGTAAATATTTTCAGTTTAAAGGCACCATCACGGTTTGGGCAATTAATTTGTTTTGGTAATACAATTGATATACAACATTCCTAATAAAATATACTATAAACAGAGGAAAGAATAAATTTGTATATACAGTATATATGTTGGCAACATTTAGCTTTCGAGGCAAAATGTAATAAATCAAGAAAGGAAGGGCTTTTTCTCCAGCAGCAATATGTCTACGTTTAGCACTTTATAACCGGATAAGGCGTCACAGAGAATGGAGTGTGCTTAGGTGTGGCTTTACTTAGAATATTTACCAGAGGTTTTCAAGGGAAGACTAAGATGACAAAAATGATTAAGTTGATAAAAGTTTGTAATACTAATATAGCAACACCAGTCGATGCATGTATGGGGGAAATAGTTGTATTTTATTATTATTATTATTATTTATTTCCTCCCCTAACACAAAATATTTAAAAGATTTTACCTTCTTCACTTTAGCCTTCATTCTTTTAATTTTTGTACTGGATTTAGAAGCACAAGTCAGAACTTCAATTATAAATCTGTGTTTTTATAGGTAACTATGAAAGTTTATTAAAATGGGAAACTTGGCTGTTAGCACCATGCCTCTACTTTATAATGAATTAATGGATGAATGAATAAATAAACAAATAAATAATGTGAGAACCATGAAAAGATGGTTGAATGTGTACATTTCTGTAACAATATTTACTTGAACCTGTTGATCCCATGATCCATTTAGATTCGAAACCATCAAGTCATCACAATCCCTCCCATTCTGTGAGGCTATTACACAAAGCATAGCATATACAGTATAGAAATAAATCCACACACTAAATGCCAACATTGCCACCTTGTGGTAATATGTAAATAAAGAAATGATGAGACATCCTCTTGGATCATAACCATCTTTATTAATGTGACCCTTTTGCAGATCATGGCTGAGTGCTCAGCTTTGGGCGGTACTCCTGTACAACAGTAATACATGAGCAGCAAAAGCCTTTCAAAGCAGTAATTATTACATCTGCCTAGAGGTCAAACACCCCAAAACTGCACCGTTTTACCTCTAATTGTGCTTTACACATCGCTATAAGCACAGAGATTAAATTGTTTGCTCTGACATCATTCTCTGTCTGATGAACTCTGGTCCTGTAGTCTCCTGTTCGGTCTACATGAGATTTCAGGTCCTCGGTTTATTAAGCTACTATACAGAATATTGTCAAAAATAAGATAGTAACATTGAACATAATAAAGGACTATAATAAAATAGATTTCTTTGAGCAGTTTCTTTTGTCCAAAAGACTCTGTACAAATTTAGGGAACTGCCTGACTTGCCAGCAATCACAGACAAAATAAGAGGACCTGTTGAAAAGTAAACCTATTTTATACATGCTAAAATTCTAATATCTCAAGCAAAAAAAAAAAAAAAGACAACACACATCCACACAAACAGAGATGACACCTTCGGACATTAGAAATTGTTCCTGGGAATGAATTAAGTCTAATATTCACTGTATAGCATACACATAATCACGTTTTGGTATTACACTTGTATAGTGTAGTGTAAGTGTACACGACTAACATTTTTCTTACATTATTATCCAAACCCCAAAGGAGCTGTGACTCTTCCAGGAAATGGAAACTGTGCAGTGATATAGCGTTATGTCACAATCTTTAACACACGGATAACAAATGTTGCTCTTCTCAGATCAAAGTCATCCACGTCGGGTGTCCGATACAAAGCAGCGCTACCGTAACTGCAACCGCTTGTAAATCATTATTGTGGTGTTGGATCCATAGGTGATGTTTCATTTGTCCAAGAAAGTATTTGTGTAGATACCGAATTAAAAATCCTAAAATAAATTCCACTCATAGAGAATCTCTGGTGTAGCATTTTAATTCTAGAAAACTTGATTTCTAAGGTGTGCAGGTGGAAAGGATCTCTGATTTTTAAGTTAAGGCTATCACTCACCTAGCTTCTGGTTCTATTACAGAAGCCTGCTGGAAAACTGGAAAACCTAAAAATTTTGTGAAATGTGAACAAAAACTTTATATATAAACTTCATTAACTTCCATTTACCATTCGCAGTTTCACACCCAGTAGCCTTATAGTGACAAAAACACCAGCCAGGTACACAGTATTAAAGCTTATTGCTTACAGGACCACAGAGAAGACATTTTTGGCTACACTGAACACAAGTTGAAAAGCAATGAGGGTTATACTATCCTGTGAGGACAACGATACATAAAACAGAAGAGGATTGTCATATGAGGAGAAAATGAAAACAACAAAAAAACAAAACTAAAAAGCCAGTTATCATCATACAGCAGTGCACAGCAATGTCCATGTCTGTGTTACAAAGGTAGAGTGCAGGATGCCTGCACGACTGCTGCTGAACACACCTGGTTCGGAAAAACACACCATTGTTTCTTCAAAGGAGGACGACCAGGAGGAAGAATGGGAGCAAAAGAGGAATGTAGAAGAGATCTGATGAATCAGTTGTGTTTGGTCACAGCTAGGGTCGTATGTCCTCTGCTGCCACCCTCAGTATAACCGCTTCTCATAACTAAGTGAGAGACAAAGCAGGTCATTAACATTTAACACAAGATCAGCAAGCTTGTATCAGTGATTCAAAAATGTCCATTTTAAACTTTGTAAAGTGTCAACGATGGACCTGCTGTCTGTAATAGCAAAACAGAAATGACACACACTTCTCCCCTTCTTGAATGACCCTTTATTTTAACTTACAGTTAAACTTTATTTTAACTTTGATGGGAACAGTGTCCGCTTTACAAGCTTTAAACCATGTAAATTGCCCATAGACAAGTTTAACTTCTCAGAAGAACCCAAAGACAACGCTGTGTACAAGACAACACATCACATCGACTTGGACTGACTGTGTGAGTCGGTCGCCATCTATGCAGTTAAAGTTTTCCTCACATATGCATGAGAAGGTTGTATTTACACATTAGATGTTCAAAGGAACTTGATCCTTTCCACGTTTGGGTGATACTTGGGCATTGGTCCAAGCATACTAACATACACCCAAGTCTATTATTCCCATTTTTTCTTTTCTTTCGTGGTTCAGGGTAAACAGTTTAAGAGAGAAGAGCACAGCAGTATCAACATAAAATAAAGAATGATGACGTGAAGAGACCTGATTTAACTGTTAGATTGGACGTTAATTACCATATAATCTTGGGCTGAACTAGTAACATGTTATGTAGCTGTATGGATAACCAGAACTAATAAACACGGACAGTGTCCTGGAATACAGTGTTGCTTATGATTATATAGACTGATATTTTGAACACATAATCGATGACAATTCTCCATGGCTATTTTGCAGTTATTAAGCATATAATGCTTCTGGCTTCCTGTTTAAATGCACAGAATAATCATTCAACACCTCCCTGAATACCAGAATGTGACCAACAGGTGTAAGATTTTTGTTGTGAATGATGTGATGAAAGTTTTGAGGAAATCCCTTCAGCCTCATTAGACTACTTAGAACTCACCTGTGTTCAAGTGATTAGCAAGAAGCTTCTCACAACTCGCACTCCTCTTTATTGGTGGCGGAAAACCGCAATCTAGAAAAAGTTACTGATAAATTTTCTTCTTTTTTTTTTTTTATTCTGTCAGTGGTTTTCACTCTTCCTTTTCTTTTATTTTTCCTACAACATGCTTATATTTATAGACATATAATGAATGGGATTTCAGTGCAGTGCTCTTAGATTTACCTCATTACAACCAAGCCAAATATGTATCAATTGTAGGCTTAGATTTTGAAATTCAATAAGTGAAAGTTGGATTGGTCTAGACAGCGTTCATGCACTACAATTGTAAGAAAATGAATATAAACTTTTTAAGCAGTATTGTTACTTCCAGGAAGCGAGCTGTGTGTAGTGACATGAGATTCAAATCCATAAACCCTTATACCCTCAGAGCCCCAATCATATAATTTTAGTGGAAAACCGGCGATTAACTCTGAAATAATCACAACTTAAACTGCAACCAACAAAACAATATTAGTTAGATTTTGATATTTCCTCATATCCTCTTTCAGCCTGAGCTCTATTTGGAAAAAGGTATAGATCAGCCAAAAGTGCTAATATACATAATTTCAGGTAGGACATAGCCAATGTCAGGTTATTTAGCATTTTTGACTCACCAAGCATTTATTTTCTTATAATTTGCATACAGAGTAGATTTAGAGCTTATGAGCTGCAAAAGGATGTTAGGAGCATCTAGAAATTAAACGTAGACAGTGACCTCAAGGGAAAAAATTAAACTTTTCACTAAAAAAAAAAAAGTTTTCACTAAAGATCCTACAACTCACAATCCCCTCCACCATGATTACCAGAAAAAAAAACAAAAAAAAAAAAAACCCACAGACATGAGGACTGAGTACTTACATGGCACAAAAGTATATCTACGATGAGTGCATAAAAGAAAGGAGAAGAAGACAATTTCACATCATTCCAGAAGAAGATATGAGGGGCAATAATAAAGTGTTTTGGGAGGACTGTATGAACTAAGAGGGGATTGCTGAGTGTCTGATATCTAAGTAAAAGGCTTTAAGAAAAATCCAGACAAAACTGGTAGTGGGAACAGACCTGCCAAACCCTTAATAGGAATAAAATACAGTCTTAGGGAAGGGGTCAGAGATGCTTTCAGGGAAAAGCTGCTGCTCATCTTTTTAGGTTAAGATGCAGACACTAGAAAAGTTGCGGGAAAATAGAAATATTTATAGTAGAAAGAGGTGTTTTTTTCTACTACACCAGAAAAAAGAGAAAGCTCTACAGCAACTAATAAGAAATTGTTCATGTAAAATGTTTCCATGTCTGTATCTAAATGAAAATAGATGAGTGGCAGATTTGTTTCCCCTCACAAATACACTTGCTGGCCAGAGATTTGAAATCACTTTCTAATCTTTAGTACTTTTAAAATGATTATAGACTCAAGGTGAAAAATTGCCATGCTTGACTATTTTCAGATGAAATAATTCAGTGACAGATCTAATAAATATAATTAACTGCTGTTAACTATAACATTTATACAATATTATACTATGATACTTTTCTTATGTAAGAAAACACAGATTTTTTTTTTTTTTACATTAATCACCTACAAACACGCTTCACTTAGCTTGACAGGAAGTGAGAATGCGATCTGTAAAATTAGATAAGACGAGAGATTATAAATGTCGGATGAGCGAAGTGGGAGGGGCTTCCAGTCGGACGTCAAAGCAGCTGTGTAATCACTCCAGTTTTACAGGTGGAGTGCCTCATCGATGTTTATATGTGAAACAGCTCGATGTTTATATGTGTAGTTCTTACACTAAATGTTTCAAGGTTGGCAGGACTGTAGTTGTGTTTAAATAGCAGTTTAAAACTGGGTTTGTCTGGTTATTTTGTTTCGTTAATGCACCATTTTTTGTAATAAACAACTGAGATCTATGTCAACGGTAAACAACTCCAGTATGCCTGCTGTTTTACATTCAAATATCTAAAGTAGATCACTTAATACACAATCAAACATAGCTCAGATGGAATTTACTATCAGCTTCACAACTGACTGGTGACAGCATGAACACACACAATAAATATTTATATTACAGACATTATATTCAGGTCTATTTGTGTTAAGAGTAACAAAGATGAAATAAAAAAGTGTTTGTGGTGATTTTGGTCTTTGTTACAATCCCTGAATTTATTACCACCTGAGACCAGGAGGAGCCCCAAAGATTAGAATGGGTTATGTTGATTTCCATTAAAGCAAAATAGAACATGGAAACAAGGGCTTATATTTCGCCTACTACAGTTACACTATAGAGCCAAAAGACTGTACATGTGACCATCATGTGACCCCCACATGTGGGCCCAAATGTCTTTTCCAGATATCTTTGCTGTTGCACTACAATTTTGTCTTCAGTGGAACTAAAGTGTCCAGAACTGGTCCAGTATGACAATGGCCGTGTGCACAAAACAAGCTCCATGGTTGGAGTGAAAGTGTTTTGCATATCGCCCTGAAATCCACCCCACAGAACACATTTTGGGATGAACTGAAATGGTGACTACATGTCAGGCCTCCATGCCTGACATAAGGCCTGACCTCACTAATGCTCAATAAAAGCATGCAAGTTTGGTGATCAGGTGTCCACAAACTTTTGGCCATAGTGTATCTTGCATTGTGTGCATGTCCTACAATGGTTTATGCTGACCGAGTCTTGCATTTGGAAGCACCTGCATAAGGACTTCTGCTAATGTTACACATCCGATCATTTGCTGCTTAGATTTTAGTTTAATGTTGTTTAATATTTTCATGGGTACAGTCTGTACAGCCAGACTATCAAAAGTAGGAGCAGGTAAAAACATCCTCATCGACCTGGCTATATGGCACTGCTTCGGTCTTAGAATAAATTCATTTTGAAGTACAATTATCTTAAAGCAGATGTTCTGACTAAAGAAAAATATTTTCTCAAGTGTTTTCATGTTTTCTTTGATAGTTATATTGTTTACATATTAGATCATTTAAAACAGATTTTGCAATAATACTGATGCAAAATCTGGTGATTAACAGATTGAAGATTCTGATTCCTTTCTGATTCCGATTATAAAATCTCTGTGAAATAAACGTATTAATGCCAAATTTACACTATGCACACTAAGAACTGTGTCTTTTTCTCTGGCCTAAATGAAAGATAAACACCACAGAGCAGGGCTTGGTGTCAGTGGGAGTCAGTGGATTGACTTATCGCTGTGTATGTGAAAGTGGTCCACAAAGCGTGAGAAACAAGAGATAAAGGCCATTTGTCAGTCTCAGCACCTGTGTATCTTGAATTCTCTGAGAGTCTCTGCCTGACCCCTGCTGGAGCAGTCACTGAGCATGGCGGCATTGCGTAATGGACACTGAGAAAGAGCCACAGAGACAGGGTGACCGACTGCTTATGCGGTCTGAGTGGATGTGAGTAGGGTGAGTGGAGACTTACGAGTGCAGGCCATGGACGCCGCCCTCCACCTGAGCAGACATTGTCCTCTTCTCGAACTTCAGCTCTCCAGAGTACATCATAGAGCTACGTATAAAACAGAAGACATGCATTATAGACACATGATTTGTACAAACTTTAATTAGTGGTTCTCAAAAACAGTGATTTTTATATCATTAAGGATATTTGACAGCAATGAAACACTGGTGTTATTTTTAGGCAAACAGGTATGTAAGACACCAACAGTTCTTGCAATTCCCACAGTGTTTAATATCCACCATTATCATTTCCAGTACTTTAAACCGATTATGTGAGCTGTGGTCTTACCGCAGGATGGACAGGCTCTTTGCACCAATATCCTGACAGCCATGTTGAATTCCAGCAATGAGGTATGGCACAAATTTATGGATAGAGCCTTTATCCTGAACTGAGCCTGATACTCCTTGAGCTACCTTCACCTTGTCACCCTCACTGTAACACACACACAAACAAAAAGAAAAACATTCAGCAATACAGAGAGGACATATAAATAAATAAAGATCAACAGGTTAAAACCTGTAAACAGACATCCTTATTCGCAATAAACAAAAAAACAATAATCTTAGGTGTCATTTTCAACTCCATTAACAGTCAAGCTAAACTTCTCTGAATAAATATGAAAAATAACATTAATGTAACATTATGTTTAGACCATTTTGTAACAAGGAGAAACAGAAGTCCTTAAATATAATGTAAATAAAAACCTGTGCAATTAAACTGTAAGCATAATAATGTTTATAGATATTAATACCGTACCTGAAATAGCGTTTTTGGCTGCCGCTGTTTTTCTCCATGGCGTCTAAAGAGCCCATACCACGGTACTTCTTCAGTCTTACGCCATCTGAGAAAAAATACTCACCAGGAGCTTCTGTGGTTGCTGCAAGCAAGGAGCCCATCATCACTGCAACAAAACAGAGCAAAAAGGTAAGAGAAGTGACACAGCAGAGAAACGTGTGAGCAGAAAGTATACATTAGAGGACTGATAAGCTTGTGATGGCTACCTGTGGATGCTCCCAAAGCGAGAGCCTTCACTACATGTCCAACTGTCTGAATGCCACCATCTGCGATTACCGGCACTCCGAAACGGCGCGCATACTCCGCTACTTTATACACAGAGGTGCCTTGGGGTCTCCCGCATGCCATCACTGCAGGCAAAAACACACTTTAAAAAAATCTACCATGAATACACTCATGTAAGTAATCATACTCCGCATATTAAACATAAACATATAACCTCACACACACACACACACCTTCCTGAGTGATGCAGATGGATCCACAGCCCATGCCCACTCTGAGAGCATCAACACCTGCGTCAATCAGATTCTTTGCCTGTGCAGCTGTCACAACTACAGAGACAAATTCACTTTTTACTAGTAGTTTAAGAACCGCTGGTCTAAGGACTTTTCTTTACATGATTCTAGACAGAAGATAAGAATAAACAGCAATAAAACTTAGTCACCCACCATTTCCTCCTACCACCTGTAGCTCAGGGTACTTTTGTTTAATGTAGTTGATCATGCTGATCTGAAACACAGAGTTTCCCTGAGAGGAATCCTAAACACAGAAAATAAAAGAGTCATCAGTCATAGAGTAGATACAACAACTCAGGGGAGAAAAAAATAAGGGGGGTGGGAGAGAGATAAAAAATAAGAGGGTGAGAAGTGTGCAAAAAAGAACATTCCAGCACCACAATTACCAGCACCACCACGTCCACTCCAGCCTGCATGAGCAGGTCCAGTCGGTATTTGTCATCCTCACGTGTGCCGATGGCGGCACCACAGAGCAGCTGTTTACGTGAGTCTTTAGAGGCCAGAGGGTATTCTCTGTTCTTCTTCAGATCAGTACGGGCAATTATAGCCACCAGTTCATCACTGTCATTCACAATGGGCAGTTTACCTGTTGAAACAAAACTTGCCATCAGTCATGATCAAGATCAGTGGAGGAAAATGAATAATTGCCACTACTGTACACACTTGACAAGAAAACACAAAAATCCAGACCTTTCTTGCTGCGCTGCAGTATGTCGTTAGCCTCTTTTAGAGTAACTCCAGCTGGTGCTACCACTAAATCCTCACGCTTTGTCATCGCCTGGCAAATTCAAATCACAGATTTAACATGTTTAAAAAGCTTAATTTATCTTGCTACAAACTAAACCTTAAAACCAAGAAAAATCAAGGATATTATCAATCAATATAAATGTGTGTGTATATATATATATATATGTATATATTTTTTTTTTATATGGAGCTGTACTGGTATGAGTGTCATTTGTTTACAAACCTCCTCCAATGGTCTGTCATAGTCTTTCTCTGACAGGAAATCAATGTCTCGTGATGTGACGATTCCCACCAGCTTGCTGCCCATTTTGCCAGTTTCGGTTACAGGGATGCCGGAGAAGCCGTGCCGTACCTTAGCCTCGAACACGTCGCCAACCGTGTGCCGAGGGCTCATCACTACCGGATCTGTGATAAAGCCCTGCTCAAATTTCTGCCACAATCACATGTAACATTTTCATGATTAGAGACCTCATCACGATGCCCGTTGAACACATCAAGAGAAATTAAGAGTCTGAGATTCACCTTCACTTTCCGAACTTCATTTGCTTGGAACTCCGGTGTGCAGTTGTGATGGATGATGCCAATTCCACCCATGAGCTAAGACACAAATTAGAAAAGAGGTCAAGGCAAAGAGCCATATTACATCTTGGCTCAGGCATTCTGAAGTGGGCACAACTCTGATCCATCTCTACTGAAGGCTACAGCATTCACACTGAGAATCATTAGGAACAAGTCCGTTTTCAAAGCTGATCAGTTGGAGTAAATGGCAAAGTTTTAAAGCTGCTACCAACTTCATTAAAGTCTCTGTTAATTTAATGGGACTTTACATCTAAAGAGATAATCAAATACAAATACACAAGCTAAATGCTCTTACCTGAACAAGCAGTATACTGTAAATCACAATTTATATTTCTAAAGCTTCACACTTAATCTTGTCCAACATTAATAGGTAAGCAAGTGGGTCAATTTTGCATTAAATAGGCAAACAGAAATCTTCAATTTCCCTGCACAGGCTTTATCACCTCAGAATAGACCAGGGTGCGTGTCTGCGTGATACTCACAGCCATAGCGATGGCCATAGACGACTCGGTCACAGTGTCCATGGGAGATGAAATGAGCGGTGTCTTTAGGGTTATCTTCCGGGTCAAAGCCGAAGTCAGATCCTTAATTATGACATATAACCCAAAATGAGCATAACAGATATACTAATTATTGAAAACTAGTTATAATAATAATTAAAGCCTTCAGGGTGCTACAAAACATTCTACAGTGTAATATTGAAATGCATGTGGTCATTTGACTGTACATATCGAAGGAAAAAGAGCTGGATGTCAATTAGATATGATCTTGTGTTGTTATGATACCTTAAGGAAATTCGCTTTAGTTGTTGTGTTAAAATTATTATAACATTTTTTACAGAACTGTTGCATAAATCGCCGTGAATATATAAAGAATAGCATCCTACAGTGGCATAGGTATACGTGTCCAAATATGAAGCATGCATCAAATACAGACTTGTTAACAATTCCCTGATTTTAGTGAACAAACTTTCGTGTATGTTAGACAGGATGCATGTCATACAGACCCAGTCTCAATGTAGGCTTTATGTAGGAACGAGGCAAGCAGGTTTCTTTTTAATGATTCGGGTTACTTTACTCTGTATTGTATGACATTTCAAGAACATGCAAAGTAAGACCTACTGATTATATTATTGCACTGTACAAACTATTCATTCCATTGCATTGGTGGTTCGAGTTACTGACCCCTATTTTTATCCGAGACCTCGTTTCAGATTGCTTACTCAAACCTTTATCTCATTACAAGCGTTTCTCCAGCTAGAAGGTATTCATACAAAACAAACACAGGTGTTTTTCACTATCTACATCAACATGCGCTCATATAACATCCCTGTGGTCGGAGTCAAGAAAACATCTTCCACTCTTTCCCAATTCCTCCCTCCAGAGAATACATGCAGACAGAGACACTTTAAATGCTCGGCTTGGTTCGTCGACAAACTAGTACAGAAGAATCAGAGGCAGCTCAGCGCCAGAGTTATGCCTGCTTTAATAAGAACATAATGCTATAATCATATAAAGCATCTTTGCAACGAACGTGAACTAGATACGTTTAAAACGAACGATCGACTAAATATAAAGGCATTTTTTCCTCAGCTAAGTTCTTCTCCTCTCTCACAGCACCATGTGTATAGAAACGGCACCTTACTTGTGAGAACATGCCCTATGCACCTGGGATGCTGCCGCCACCTGAGCCTCTCATTTGCACATCTCATTTGCGCTCCTTCACCCCTATCGGCTGTCCCTTAATCAGCTGTTTACCATACACTCGCTCCCCGCTTCAGCTTGTTTCCAAAGTACACGGCGACTGATGCAGCTGTTCCAGCTCGGTGCTTGTGGTGGAGCCTTTCGGACTCGTGAGTTAATTAGAAAAGTTCCTGATCGGTAAAACGTTATTAAACGTGGCATGCTAAATGAAGACATACGCTCTGGGGAAAGATCAGTGACTTATGCTGAGCTGGTTTCATGCAGAGATACTCACCACTTCATCTGAGGTGAAGTCGATGAAACCAGGCAGGATGAGAAAATCACTGAGCCAAAGACATCAGACAAATAGAAGATAATTAGAGAGATGGTGATGATACACACATACAGGATATGCACCATTATCTTTACATGAACAAATAACAACACAAGTGCATGATGAGTGTTCCTACAGGGAGCATAATGAAGCGCAAGGCAAACATTTTATTTATGTTTCTTAACTCAACAAAACTAAATCAGAAGTAATTTATACAATACAAAATTAAACTTGTAAACACTTTCAGGACCGAGGTTTAAAACCTCTCTATCGTAAGTGACAACGGAAAAGCAAATGAATATTAACAATCGGAATTAAAGTTAAACTGAGAAAGGCTTTGTGTAACATCTAGCTGTGTGAGTGTATGTATTTAATTAGGCTAATTCAATTCTAACTGGAGGCCTCACAGCTTCCAATGATATGTCATAGTCACAGGTTGTCAGCGGCTAACATTTTTTTAATAGAAGTGCTAAAAGTTTGCTCCAGTTTTTAATGGAAAAAAATGCACACCTGAAACTCTGTCTGTGATCCACTGGCTGAGAAACGGCTTTTTCTGAGAAACTCTAATGAATTTATAAAAATTTTGTTTATACTTTAACTCGGGAGACACAAAATGAAACAAAAATTAAAATGCCTAGCATTGTGTAAATCAGAAGGGTATCATTTTCCATATAAAGTTACAACTAGTTAAGAGGTTTTATTATATTGCAAGAGAATCTAAACAGAAAGAATAAAGCGATGCACCATGCACTGCAGTACATGTTTCTGTAACTTAACTTGGTTACACATCACCAGGTATGTGTTAGTGAACAATATAATCTAGTTATAAAGTGTGGTGCCAAGAAACGTCCTGTTAATGTTAAATCTTCACTTTGCAACATCACACAGGTTTGACAGTGGCATGAGTGTGACAGAAGGTGAGGATGACACGGACACAGAGTCGGCCAAAGTTTGCCGTTAGTAATCTCATGACCCTGATGAGATATTATATATGTGAGTGAGTGAAAGACTGGCTCAGACCATCACACACTCACTCACATGCACAGTTAGATAAGAGTCTGAGAGTAAAATGAAGATAGAGCTTCCATTAGAGATTGCAGACAAACAGAGAAACAGAGACCATTACTTTACTTCACAGCTATTTGTTATTCACAGCTGATATCAAAGCTAGTACTTTGTGCTATTCCTGTTTAAAAGACAATCTATCTTTCTATCAACATCCCTCTCTCATCATGCCTCTCTGTCTGTTTCTCTGTTTCTATGGATACAGTCTCAAGGTTGCCATAGAGCTCAAAGCCATCTCCCTGACAGATGTCCTGCGAAGTGTTGGTCTATAAAAAAATGGTAGCTTTTTACACACACTTCTCTGTAAAACTACTGGTCACTTTCCAATAAGTGCAATTTCCACAAGTGTATTTAGGTGATTATGTTTAGTTATGATTGGAGTGAAAGTAAACTGTTTAAAACTTATAATACAGTGTTGTCGCTTAAGTCAAACCCAGAAACTTGAAAGTCAGGTACAGGCACCTACTTGTCCTACAAAGGTTAAACCACATCATTTGTTTTTTCATTCACTTTACAGAACCTGAGCCAAAACACATATACCGGAGTTTTATTCCCAGAGCAGAATTATTAATAGCTTCTGGAATGAGTTGCAAATATTTTTTGATTTTTAATGTTACAAACTGGTTTAAATAATGAGCTTAACCCAGGGCAGAATATTTAATTCTTTGACGAGTAAAGCGGTGATGTTTTAGAGCGGCAAAGCAAAGCGCTAAAATGTGTTAAGCAGGGCCTCCTTCTACATACGTCACTAGAATTAATGCAAGATTTTTAAAAATAGCTATGCCAAATTTACTAATCACGATCAGTCCAGATGTTGATTCTTTAAAACACACATGATTAGTTTAACCAGGTTTAGATCTGAGAATATGATGATCTCCTGTTTTTCCTGGAAAGGGCATGAATACTGAGACTTGAAACCATGAACAGAAACTCCTGGTTTTGTAACTTGAAGTAGAGATCAGTCATTGGCTAACACGAATGGTACAGAAGCCATGTAATTTAAATAGCTGTGGTTCAACAGACCGATATGAGCATTTGTCTTCCTGACCCTAACACATAACCTTGATTGAGTAACCATCTGGTCTATGTAGTAATATAAAAACGGGGGAAAAAAGTATACGCACTATTATAATGGCAGGTTCAATGTGAAATTACAATGTACAACATTAAAATGAAAAACCGGAAAAATACCATTCCGTGGTGTAACATGTAACACCGCAATCATTAACAAAAACAATGACATGCCCAAGAACAGTATGTCCCGCCAAAATTTACAAAGGGACAAGGCTAAATTTTACCAAGGAGGGTGCCAAGAGACCTGCGGCAACATTAAATGAGCTGCAGGAATACCTGACAAATACAGACTACTCCTTGTTTGCCACAACAATCTTCAATCTTGAATCATATGCTTCAAGTGTCTGGGCTTCAGGATGGACAGAAGTTGTTTCTCACAAAAATGCCAACAAAATCACCACAAACCATTTGGCAAAATGCAAGAAAATTTATAAATACTACTTAATTCCAAATAGTATGTTGGATGCAGCGTAGCATGTTGGTGTCAACATCATGCTTTCGGACTTCTTTTTTTCCCAGCCAGAACTTGGGATTTCATCAAGGTAAAAAAAACAAGTTCAGTGCAACAATGACTCAAAGTATACATCCAAATCAACAAAGAACCGTCTTAATCAAAAGACTGAATCCAACCAGCGCCCAGGCTAAAACTACTAAAAATCTGTGTTCTGACAGACTTTTCCCCAAAAAGACTGAGTGAAATCAGGAGTATGCTAGTCAGGATATTGTAACCTTTTTATGTGAGAGTTAAAATCTTTCTGATTATAATTAGTTTATTTTTATGTGTTGTGATTTCACATTGAACGAGGCAAAAATACTGATTCTAATTCTAATCTTAATTCCGACACATTTATAATGACTAAACTGTATTATGACAAGTGAGGTGGAGTAGAAAAATAATTGTAGCAGAATGTCATCAATCTGGGTTTGGTCCAGAACTCGATGAGTTTGCGGGGATTAAATCATATTAGATGTGCAAAAACAAATTGTTACTGGCACTGGATTCAATCATTTGAACCAGTGTACACATTAGAAATAAATACATCCAAGAGGTTTATTTAGTGTAGGACGGGTATTTCAAGCTTCTCTTGCTCCCACCACACCTCCTACAACTTTTAGAGGTCTTTGTAATTAGCTCGATAGTTATCAATAAATGTGACGAGGGAAAAACTGGAGTGAGAAACTAAAACCCTTATGTGGAAAAAGTGAAGGACTTACTTGTATGTGAGACCGTCTCCTATAGCAAAGAGCTGCTGGGCAGTGAGTCCATCTTCTGGGACATAGCCGGTCCCTCCACTGATCAGATAATCAGCCATACTGTAGAAACACACATACACGTGTACAAACTGAAGGGATAACTACAGTTGTTCACCTTACAGATGGAAAAACACATGTATTTTTGGTGTTAGGGTTCCAGTCTATGTTTTTTTTTTTTTTTACGATTATATGTTTGTGGATTTCAGTCCTGATTAGTCCATGGATCTAGCATGGACCAAACAAGCCCTCATCATTCCTCGCACTGCATCTTGCACCCTCAGACCTACCAGCACTGCTCGACTGGTCCCACCATCTCTCAGGGTAAGATGTAAGTATACAACAAGACTCTTTTCTGTTCTGGCACAGAGGTGGTGGAACAAACACCTTGAGGTCCGAACAGCTGAATCACTGGCTATCTTCAAACTTATTCATGAAACACTTCAACTAGCACATCCTTCCCTGTTTGTTGTATGTATGTATGTATATATATATATATATATGTGTGTGTGTGTGTGTGTGTGTGCGTGTATGTATACATGTGTGTTTGTATATAAACACAAAAAAAATAAATAAATAAAAAACTTTGAACAGTGTTTTAGTCTCATGGTATCTTAAGTCTGTAGCCTAGTGAACCAGAGTTAATGTATCCAATGATAGTGATAATGAGACTGGAGCACTTTTGTGCGTCCACATATTATAACCAATCACTATTATTATTATTATTATTATTATTATTATTATTATTATTGAATGCACTGTATCACCAGTGTCACTATTAGCTATATTACAGCAACTACTACAGCTTCCGTAAGAGCACCACATGGTGTTTACAGTACCGCCTGCACGCTGGTTCTACACAGTACAATACGCATGAAATACTTTGTGGATGTATTTATCCTGACTAGCTGCTGACTTACAGTATTTATTTATCCTGACTAGCTGCTGACTTACAGTATTTATTTATCCTGACTAGCTGCTGACTTACAGTATTTATTTATCATGACTAGCTGCTGACTTACAGTATTTATTTATCCTGACTAGCTGCTGACTTACAGTATGACGTAGTTACACATTAACGACTTACGTATCTTACGTAGTGACGTACGTCGCGAACTACACCCGATAAAGTGGCGTTTGGGATTCAGACTCTGATTTTCTTTCTTCTCCGCGCTTTAATGTCGATGTATCGTGTAGTTAAAACGCCTTTGCTGTCTCTTCCTTCCTCAGTCACGATAATAAACGTGGATTATGAGCGTTAAGCCGTTAACACGGCACTTACGTGAATAGTGGAGACGACGTGAAGGTTTCAGCAAACTGAACAAAGATCCGTTAAAACGCTTCCTGAGGTAAAATAATGAAAAGAAGAAAAACGAAGGCCCTTCTCTCAGATTACTCACATGACGGGCGCTTACGAAGCCTTCATGAAAACCAAAATCGATTTAAATTCCAAACCAAAGCCCCCAAAAAAACAGTAAAGCTCGTTGTTTGTTAGTTAGTGGTTGATGTGGCTGAGTAGCGCGTGCTCCATCCGCACGAGGCTCCAATTTTCTAATCTTTCGTTCCACGTTAGAAAAGGAAAAAAAAAAAAAAGTGACGTCACTGCGCCTGTAGGAGGCGCTGTTGAGCTCCTTTTTTTTTTTGTTTATTTAATTTGGTTGTTTTTATTTATTTATTTATTTATTTATTTATTTTTATAAAATAAACAAATGTCGGCTTCATAAACTGTCGCTATAACCTGTCACACGCGGAAACACAAAAAGCTTACACACATCTGAGGACATCCTTTTAACAAAAAGTGAAAGTGAAAACCATCTCAGTGCCACAACAAGCTGTAAATCAAGCACGAAACTTCCAAATCTGGCATCGTGCACATCATGACAAACTCTTTCATAAGAACCAGAATCAGAATCATATTTATTCTCTTGGTATATACATCCTTACATATATATATGTATATATGAAGTTTTCTTTAAACTATTTCACCTTCAACAATATAATGCATTTATATAGTACACCTAGCGAATAGGATCAACAGACATGTGTATATGAGAAGTAGTGTCTAATCGCTTAATTGTATGAGAAGTAGTGTCTAATCGCTTAATTGTATGAGAAGTAGTGTCTAATCGCTTAATTGTATGAGAAGTAGTGTCTAATCGCTTAATTGAACACACAATGATCAATGAAATGAACAGGCATTTAAGCAGCGGACACATAACGACCAAACTACTGTATGCTGACTGTCTTTTAGAAAATAAAATTCTTCTCAGTGAGTTGATCTAAATGATCTGACTTAAAGAGCCTCAACCATCCTGAATGGTCGCTATATATAACTATAATTATATATGCGTAATCAATATTTTCCTAAGGGCAAAACATCCACTTGGCAGAAGTTTAACAGTAGTTATAATTCTGCCCTAAAGTCACTGAAGTAGCAACATTGGAGAACATTTTTACCTACAATTTAACCTACAATTTTTTTAACATTGTTATAATATAGTCTCGGCAGAATTTATAGCATTAAAAAACCATGCAAAATTCCAGAGATAAGACTCAGATAAATATAAGCTCTTGGTTGCATCAGCTAAACCATTTAGACCAAATGCATACTGAGTGGACCAAAATATTCTGAAACACTTCTGAAATGTGGCTTCAGTTCTGCTATAAATGAGAGCTGCTCACACTGAAAGCAAGTCTACACAACACTAAAAATCACTGACTTTGTTATGTAACGTTTCATTGTTATGTTCCACTATATAGCAGCGTAAAAAGTTACTTGTCTAAAAAAGTAATCTGTCTGTCAGCATGTTAACCATGCTGATGGATAAAAAGGCAAATGGTCTTATTTGAATAGTGCTTAAGTATATCAAGAGCATATGCAACAACATCAAAATGAGGAAGCATTATTATTCTGACCTTATAATTATGTTACACACTCATGTGTGTTTCAGTAGTTGTACTCCGCTATTAGGCTTTAGTAATCCTTACAGGAACTTCAAATATAAATTGGCATATATTTCCTTTCAGTAAGAGTAAAGTAGAGCTAAATCAAGTATATCTGTAACCCCGTGCCCTGGCTGTAGCTCGGCCCAAGCTTTCAGTGGCTAAGAGGATTGTAATATGTTAGTTCCAGGTACAGATTCACTGTGCTTTTTAAAGGCTAGCTTTTACATAGAGGGTCAAAACCACTTCCCAGTGTACTCTGGCTACACTATGAAAAAAACTGTGGAGAGACGTAAACTTTAACAAATGCTAACACTAGACCCTAATGCCACAAAATCGAGTGGTCCATCACAAATTTGCAGTTACTTTAAAATGATCTACAAACCTAGTAATAGAATACTGATCAGTGAACACCTACAGTATATAGAGTGTAGTGATAGTTTCTTATGCTGGAGACTAGGAACTGTGAGGGGCAGTGAAAAAATAAGTCTAATTTAGTTGTTAAGTAAGAACATCTCAGTCCCAAGTTTTGTACTTATTAGAGAAGGTTTAATCGGGATTACATTTAATCTTACTCGCAAGTAAATATTTAAAGACAGCAATGTACTTAGTTTTTGTCTGAGATGTTAAAATCTATTTATTTCAAGATATTCAAGGAAAAATTAAACAAATGATTTAAAATGTCAACTACTCAACTGTCTTTCTGTCTTCTACTATCTCTCAATTGCACCTGTTTCCATCTTTTCATGTGTCTTCTACTCTCTTGTGTAAATGACATTAAGCAAATATAAAGGTTGCTTTCATGCCACCATTAAAAACATGTGTGAATAATTAAGAAGGCCTTTACCACTTAACACTTTTTTCCTGGCATGCCTTTGCTCCACTAATGTTAACGAAACGTGTTAACAAAACGAGTGTCTTTGTATTTTTTTCCTGTTTTTTTGTGTGAAATGTAGCAGAGTTTCACCTTTCTGGTTCATATCCAGCCTGGATGCGGGTGGCGCTGTAGCGTTGGGCTGCTGTTTCATGCCCGTGCCCATGTCCATGTGGTGTGTTGTGTCCGAACGGACCATGGAAGTGGTGTTCTGGATCTCGTGGGGAGAGCCATGGCCTGGCCGGCTCTGTGTCTCCTACAATGCGACGGTAGTCGATTTGATAGCTGTCACGTTCCTCACGTTCGGCATAACGTTCATAACCATGGCCCTCCATTAGAGCAAAAAAGCAAAGTGTGCTCCTCCGCTGTGGCCCTGCGCCAGCCGAACTGACGCCCTACGACTCACCCCAGAACAGCTAGTGCACTTCTGAGTGCGCATTCACTGGGGGTCACGCTGGAGCAAAACACACACATACACACCCCCACACACAAACACACACAGATCCTCAGATGCTGGATTCCTCCTAGCAGGAGAGCAGTCTGAGGGTCATCCAATACACATCATGCAAAACAGCAGATTAGACACTAAAACTGTGGGTTCCTCCCACATTAAATAAGTCTGTAAGAAGTGATCTTCAGAGCTGCATGTCTGGAGTTACTGCAGATGACTCCTGTTGGCTTAGACAGACTGTTCTTAAACAAATCTTTCCTCAGGGACGAGAGGATATGAAGTCGGCACTTCACCACAGAGAGTGGCAAGTTACAACAAGGAACCAATGGAAAAGCAGAACGTAGGGCATGGACGAAAACAAAACCCTAATTTGTTTAGACTGCAGGACGATATGTGTGTCTCTGCCTCTCTCTCTCTCTCTCTCTCTCTCTTTCTCTCTCTCTCTCTCTCTCTCTCTCTCTCTTTCTCCAGCTTAGCTCTGTTTCTGACAGAAACGCGTCACTTTCACAAAGAGGATTGCAGCATTAAGAGTGTGGGTGTGGGTTAGTGTGCGTTTTTGTGTATGTATGTGTGTGCTGTGGTTGGGAGGAGAAACTTGAGTGCATGCTGGGTAATGGAGGAAAGATAGATGAGGGAGGGCACTCAGGTACAGCACTCAACTTCTATTTTCTCCAAGATAATTCTTCATATGTGCATGTACTGTAATCAGTGTGTGTCATGAATAAACCCAAATCTTTTGTGTCTGTGTTTATCCATACATGTGATATTCACGTACATTTCTGCAGTTTGTGATTGCATACACATACGTGTGAAAGTGTACGTGTGTGTATGCTGTGCAATGTTTGAGCAGGTCATGGAAACAGGTTTCTTCCACAGAGGCAAACAAAGTCAACTCCCAGAGCTTTCGATGGTTGTGAAAGGTTCACCCATGAGACTCCCTGGTTGTGCAGCAGCAACACAGGACTCAGATGCACTGTATAAACTAACATACATACTGGTTTAAGTTCAAGCAAACACACAGCTGATGTGTCTGACTTCTATTTTAACTGTTCTGTATTCAAGTGATATAACATACATCTGAAAACTCTCACATCCCAAGAACAGTATTCACCCCCTTCATGTCCTCAATCTGTTTTACAAGGTGTGCACAATAACCCTTTTTTCCCCTTACATCAGGGGTTTTCAAAGATATTTGATTTGCAGTCAATGGCCTCTACTACCTTGATCTTTTCCTTTGTGATTTACTTCACAAACATCATCCAGCCATTCAAATATAATGCACTATAGGCAAATATAAACCAGAACATTTGTTTCCTGGATCCATCAGATCATTTCAGTTCTGAATTTTACAGCCACAAACCCAAACAAACATTTTGTATCATGTGGGCTAGACATTTCCTAGTTTCTAGGATTCAAGGTGCTATTTATGCTTATAGTTTGGAATTATTAACTTTTCGGGTCAAACCTTTTTCATTTGACTGGCCAGTAAATATAATAGAATAACTAAATAATAAGTATAACACCGATATTGTAGATGTTGACACTGAAACATCCTATACACACACACACACACAGCACTTATTCACACACTACAGATGTACAGATGTACTGTTTCGAGATGCACTTCTATCTAAAACATCTTTGGGAGGAAACCAGAAAACTGGAAGAAACCCCAAAACATTAGGAAAACCTCTGACCATATGCAGCAGAAGCAGGAATCAAACCCCCAACCCTGGACATACAGGGCTGTGATATATTATATGCTATAGATTAACAGTAACATTTTATCTAGCACTAGTTATGCAGGATGGAATATGAGGGATGGCATCATCTCACATCCAGCAACAATTCTGGCTCTGCGTACTACAAACAAACTATTATCTTTGTTTATATTACTCAACTTACTATAGGGTCAAATAATTTGTCTTATATTCCATTATAGCGTACATGTGTGAATGTGTGAGCATGTACAGAAGGTGTCTGTACTCCACCTTCTCAAAATTGCATTTCTCAGCATGATGTATAGGTTTATACTTGTGTTAAAGTAACCATAGCAACCACAAAGTGAAGGTACAGGACGTAAAAGTTAGCAAAATAAAACAATTACTTTATATATGAGCAATAATGTACAAAACGTTTGTATTTACACACTAGTACAACAGAGATAATTTGATTTATGGATCCAGAGCCAGCCCTGATTTACTAGGAGCGAGGTGTGAGAATTCACCCTGACATGGGACGCCAGTCCTTCTCAAGGCACCATTCACACACAGGCTCACACACTCCTCACACCTACCTGCATGTTTGTTTTTTTTATGGTGTAAAGAAACTGAAAAAGAAACTCATGTGAACATTAGAAGAATGTATGGAAACATTACGCAGAAAGTAACCCAAACGCAATATTATCAATAGCTCATAGCAAAGAAACCACTTCACTTTATATTGTTTAATACCAGGACGTTTTACTGGGTCTTAAATCTTATTAATCAGCAGAGATTTTTAACACCAGAGAGCTCAGTCGATCTTGTAATCGTACATGGTTGAGTGTGTACACATCTGTGAATGTGTAGTGACATGGATAATTGTCTCCATCTTGTCGTATTCCAACCCCCCTGATGACTTCCTGTGGCTAATTGGGATGGATTAAGAATGTTACATAAACGAAGGGGGAAATCAAGGAGTGTATGCTTTATGTGTGAATTGACCTAATTTTGTTTTGGATTGCTCGTAAGAGTAAATAATTAGTATTTATCCTAATAGTGCCATGATTACATTAATTAAATCATGCTCTGCCACAATCAGCGACAAAGACACAAACGGACACAAGTAGGACGCAGTGTTGCTAGGGTTCCTATGAATGACTTCATCTGCAGGTGACAGAGTGCTTGTGACAGTTGTAGAGGGATTGGGAAAGGAAAGCCTCTTAGCCACTGCCTGCATGGCCCACTGCCATAGAGACATAGCAAGGTTACAGCTGAGCCCTGAGCCTTCAGACACCATGCAGAGCAGGGCTTCTTGACACTTTTAACAGTTACAAATGATAAAGAACCCATGGGATTTTGACCTGTTTGCTCTTTCTAAATTACAAGCTAATTTTGTGGGATACAGTGTCCCCTAATCCTGACTGATTTATATTCATTCATTTCTTCTTTTATTCATTCATAACAAACTGACTTTATTACTGTTATCACTTAACGGCAGTTGTTTGTTGCTCTTGATTAAACGGCCTTAGCAGGTTCACGACCTTGTAATAAAATACAAACATAACCAATTGATAAAAAAACATTTCTGAACATGTTCTTCACCAAATTCTGGTTACGAGAAACACTGATAACTTTAAATACAAGTTTGTCCATATAAAATCATCCATATAAATTCAGGGATTAGCTATGTACAAAATATGAGCACGTAGAATTTGTTTTACAGCATCTAAGATAGAAAAAACTCAGTGGTATTTTAATGTTAATGAAATTCCAGTTTTATGAAAATAATTATTTTGAATTATTACAATTTGAATGATTACAGAGACACATTCTCTCTGTCTCTCTCTCTCTCTCTCTCTCTCTCCTCTTGTGTGTGTGTGTGTGTGTGTGTGTGTGTGTGTGTGTGTACAATAAGAGCCACGAGCCCCCCCTTGTGGCTATGATATGCCCTCTATGTCAGCACTGTGAATGCAGTCAATGAATAGCTTCATAAAATAATATAGATGTGTGTGTGTGTGTGTGTGTGTGTGTGTGTGTGTGTGTATAATATGCCAGATATAAAAATGTACCAAATTCTTTTTCCCATAAATCACCATACTGTGCTGTCACTAGCTAAGGTCTTAATTATTTAGTCCACATTATCAGATTAATTATTCAGCTAGTACTAATTGACAAATGCCTGTCACACTTAGATAAACCAGTGTGTTTATTGTGTAGCAAACATATGGCCTCCTGAATAAACAAGCCTCCATATTAGCCTGTATGTTCATGAAAAAAAAGCTTTAAAAAAGAATTATTAGCCTTACAAGTTTTATTCACGCAACAACAAGGTGATATATATCTAAACTGCATTTTGCTGTCTTTCTGAAAAGACCATCTTTTACTGAGAAGAGAAGTACTTCATTTCTTTCCCATCCTGATCAAGACACTTGATTATGTGAAGTAGGCAGCAGAGGCTATGGTCTATGCTGCAATTTCAACGACTCTGAAGTGCTTTTATATCATGATTACTGAAGTGGATGCTCTTTTGACTAGGCTGTGCAAAACAAATTGATTCAGGATTTAGGTTTTAATCACTAACATACATTTACATTTACAGAATTTTCAGACGCCCTTATCCAGAGTGACGTACATAAGTGCTTAAATCTCTAACATTGACTACATTAATGCTGGCTCACTAGGCTACATACTTAAGATACCATGAGTTTAAAACATTTGTTCAAAGTTACAATGAAAAAGTGTCAAAGGTTGTGTGTGTGTGTTTTTTTTATTTTTTGTTTTTTAAATGCAAAAGATAAGGAAAGAAGTGCTAGTTGAAGTGTTTCCTGAATAAGTAGGTCTTCAACCGCCGCTTGAAATACAGTTTTTCTATTACATTTTAGGCTGGCCATGTGAAAGCGCCTAAAAGGATCATCACAATTATATTATTGATAATTGTGTTATACCTTCACAAGCAATAATATGTTGAATATGGCCAAATTTATCAAATGATCAGATTATTATAAATATAAAAACAATAATTGTTTAAAGAACTAAGACTATTCAGTCCATGTTTAGATGATTTGACACATTTTAAGAGATGTTCTTATTCTACTGGCAGATTAATTTGCTTCTGTAATAATGGATACATACATTGAAGATATTGTCACTTGTTGAGAAATTTCTGCCACTTTATAGTAACTTTATAGTAACTTACCTTGGTACACACACAAATATATATATATATATATATATATATATATATATATATATATATATATATATATATATATATATATATATATATATATATATATATATATAATACAAATACAATCTCAAACATCATACAAGAGATTTATTTAAATAGGTCATTGTGGTTGACCCATGGTTGTAATTAAAATACAGTGCAAGCGGGAACAAAATAGGAAGTTTGATTCAAAACAGGAAGTTCTATTTATGTGTCCGTATATTTAATACATTATTTGCAATAAATTCCAGTGTCATATAACCATCTTTCCCTTTTCTTCTTTTCTTCATATCCTAAATACAGCAGCTGTTTGCACAACACTTTGTAATGTCATGTATAATGCTTCTCCTTCACATAAATATACTGCAACTCATTTTGCAGCTAATAAGCTAAAATAAACTATTCTTAATACTAATAAAGCTATTGGTGAAATGCTGATTAGTATTAGAAATGATCGCCATTAAGGCGTTGTTTTATGAACATTAATTGTTTGTGACAATTCACTGAAAAAAAAAAAAATAGGCAGAGAATAACACTTTGTTAAATAGCAATTTATTTATTAAAAATATACAGGCTTGATTTTCAAACTCTAAGTGCTGGTCCCAAGCCCAGATAAAATGTGAGGGTTGTGTCTGGAAGGGCATCCGGTATAAAACCTGTGCCAAAATCAAACAAGCAGACCAGATGATCCGCTGTGGTGACCCCTGAACAGGGAGCAGCTGAAAGAAAAAACAACAAAAAACAACAACAAAAACAACACACAGGCTTGTTTTTCAGAGTAAAACAGTCTTGAGATGTCTTTTCTAGACTCTCTTAAGTAACACACGTGTTTTGGTGTCCAAAAATCTGAGACTTGTATAATTTTCTTAGTTGCTGCTAAATTGTATATTTCAGCAACAACTTGTTTAAAAACTAGAACTTAGCAATATTTACATGAATTACAGACAGACCTTTTTAGTATTTGGTTTGTTTTTGGTACCAAAACTGATGGTCCATGCGAGATCAAATCCATCAGTGTGTTCAAATGTTCAAAATTATAATCTAAGCATTTAGTTTCAGTTTGAAAATCCCAGAATTTCAGTATGGTCTCAGATTTGGAGCCCAAAGTGTGTTATTCACATTGCTCCTTATTCACATTGAGTGGATTCTGTTAAACACTGAAGTAAAAAGAAATGCAAAATAAATGTCACCACAGAATGACGGTTAAAGTGTATGAAACAAAAAAGGGAGCTGGTTATGTAACACTCAAAATAAAAAAAATTTACGTTCACTGGAAGGCAATTATCTTAACTTTGGTTAAGCTCACCAATGTCATCACAGTTGATTAACATGTGCAGCTGTATTTAGAGTTAATTTGTGCACTTGTATATTATAGCCACTCTACTGTTCAGTTATAGAGAGTTCCAATGGGACAATTCTCAGAGCTTTCTCATGGCAGGCGTTACAGAAGTATGGATACATTCGCTCAGTGAACGTATCTAGAAATGTATACACAGGAGTATCATTGATAGGATCGAAGAATGAGATACAGCCTCGATCCCAGTCCAGCAGCACTCGGATCCTCTGGAGTTTCTCCTTCAGTGTGATAGGAGTAAGCATCTCATCTGACACACCTTGGCCATATTTCCCCTTCCAGTAACCTATATGCCATAGACCATGCTTTGAAAGGATTTCTTTGTTCTTGTACGCAGACTCAGAGATCACACCGACGGCCCAGGCTGAGCTGTTTCCCACTTCGATATCCCAGCAGTGTTTACCTGAATCAAACCCCTCAGAACCTAAGACACTTGAATAGTCACTGAATCTCAGTGGGTTTGCTGGAAGCTCCGTGCTGCTGCTTCGAAGCTCCATTGTGGTGAGATTATCAGTCAGGTGCAGACAGGGGTGAGCTGTATTGGGGTCAAGGATAACAGGAGCTACAGGGAGCAGAAAATGAAATGAATTTTTGAATGAGGTTAAGAATTAATTGGTTGAAACATGGGCTGTGTTCAGACTGTAAATTCTCGGTTTAGATGTAACACTTAAAATGCTTTTTTTGAGGTGAGTGGTTCATAATATTCTTATTATCTAACACGACACTCTTACATAATAGGGTTATAGAATGAATTGTTTTGTAATTAAGAGTTTTTGTCGTCTGACATGACTGATATATCATTATATTTACAGGTTTATTTTTTTGTTTTGATGGATTGATTATGTTGGCCTGTTGGGGGCGATAGAGAGTAAGAGGTAAACTCATGCTTGTGTGTGTGTGTGTGTGTGTGTGTGTGCGTGTGCGTGTGCGTGTGTGTGTGTGTGTGTGTGTGTGTGTGTACTTTTAGTATAATATTTGAATTTCAAAATTTTGTACCAAATTTATGAAGAAATGCAGATTTAGGTAAAAGCAGTAAGAATTCTGATGTAACTGTTCTGTACTACATATCAGAAGGATTAGATATGTATGAAATTTCAGTACCAAATATAAAAATAGTCTAAAATGGATTTTAAAAAATATCAATCTGAGCATCACAACATGTTACTGGTGACACTGTCAAAGAAAAACAAATCAGTGTAACATATAGCAAATATGTTTTATACTCAGAAATGAAATATACACTGTTGAACTTACTGTATTTGATAATACTCAACATCTTCTCCAACACTCTGAACTTCAGGTTTCCGAGATGCTTTGCCACATCAATCAATGATGCAGAGCTGATCCCAGGATCCTTTATCTCCCACTCAGTTCTGAAGGAACATCATCATCAATTATCAGTTCTGCTATTGGTTTTGACTCAAAATCCCAAGCGATAATTTAATCCCAAGGGATCACATACATACCGTTTCACAGTTTCTTTATGGTTCTAGAATAAAAAAAGAGAAAAGAATCAACTTTGTGTTCATTCCAATTAAAGACACACTGATATATTTAAAATGTACTGTATTACCTGCAGAAATGAAATATTGTCTGCGTCCAGTCCTTCCTCAGCAGCTGTAACTTTCTCGGAGAGAACTAAAATATCTCTGATCATATGGCTTTTCTTTGTAACAGCTCTGTGAACTTTCTGCTTCTCTTCTTCCCTCAGAGCAGACACTCTTGTTTCTTCTTCATCCAAGAGAAACTGGTGAATCTTCTCAAACTCGCTCCTGATCAGAGCCTCTGTGCAGTGGGCCTGACACTGGAATAATATCGACAACATTAGACAGAACTTCAACATACAGTAAATACATAATGCATATAGACAGAGCTTTCTGTACTAACAAATGATGTTTTTTTTTTTGTTTTTTTTTACCTTAACATACTGCTCGGTTTGAAAACAAGTGTCTTTTTCATTTCTGAAAAGTTTCAGTTGCTCTTTCAGTGGTAACAATTTTTTTTTCAATTCCAACTAGAAATCGGGGAAGAATAACAGAACAGATAAACAGATAAACAATCCAGCAGGTTTTTCACTTCATATCTTCTGAAGTTTTCCCCCCCAAAGCATTTTTAATTTTAATAGTCTTTTACATCTCATAAAAATCAGATAAATCATAAAAGTTTGCTTGTAGGTAAATTTCTTAGGTAGTTAGTTTGCTAGGTGGAGGGAAAACATACTTTGAACCACATACGATACATGGATTATATCGAAATTTATAAAATTTATAAAAACTTATATAAACACACCTTCAATATTTATTAGTTGTTCAACCATCTGTTTCTGTGGTTCTCAGTATGAGTTTCAGGGACTCTCTAGAGGTTAGAATGCTCTTTATTTTATTTAAATTGAATTTATTATCAATGTATTATTATTATTATTATTATTATTATTATTATTATTATTATTATTATTATTATTATTATTAGGGGGCACGGTGGCTTAGTTGTTAGCACGTTTTCCTCACACCTCCAGAGTTGGGGGTTCGATTCCCGCCTCCGCCTTGTGTGTGTGTGGAGTTTGCATGTTCTCCCCGTGCCTCGGGGGTTTCCTCCGGGTACTCCAGTTTCCTCCCCCGGTCCAAATACATGCATGGTAGGTTGATTGGCATCTCTGGAAAATTGTCCATAGTGTGTGATTACGTGAGTGAGTGAGAGTGTGTGTGTGCCCTGCGATAGGTTGGCACTCCGTCCAGGGTGTATCCTGCCTTGATGCCCAATGACGCCTGAGATAGGCACAGGCTCCCCGTGACCCGAGGTAGTTCGGATAAGCGGTAGAAAATGAATGAATGATTATTCTTGTTATTAATTAGTACATTAATTTACATTTTAACTGCTCACTTTAACTACTATAGTTACTGTCATGATGTAGCTAATAATCTGGTAATAAACCTATTTGTCTGGTCCCTGAAATGCAGTATATTTAAAAGTAGAGCATGATTAACATCAGTTCACTTGAAAAGTTTGTAAAATTAGCTAAGGATTGTTTGTAAGCTTCGAGTTTCAAATCGTCTAATGTGATGTAACAGCTTTGGGAATTGATGTTATAACAAATTTGTTTAAAACTGATCTGTGCGTCGATCAACTGGGGTCCAGTAAACATTTTAACCTCTTAAAGTCTCAGTAAGAGTAAGTTACTCTTAATACCATAATAAGTCAGTTGTACATAACAATACATGAAAACAGCAGATTTTAAAGTAATATAAATATTTGTGTGCAGAAGTAAAACACTGTGACTACCAGCATACCTTCAGGTCCACTGCTACTTCATCTAGCAGTTTTAAGCAGTGCTTCTTGTGGATTTCTGAGCACTCCACGCACACAGGCTGTTTATCCTCCAGGCAGTAGTGTGTGAGCTTCTTGTTATGCAGTGTGCAAAGGATCTCAGCTCCGGTTGAAGCTGTCTGGTTGTTCTGCTTTACAAAAGCCTCGCACAGGTTCTTCAGAGCGAGATTGCATGGTGGGTGATTCACTGACGAACTTGTTCTGCACAGAGGACATGTTGGAGACTCCGTGTGTTGCCAGAACTGTTCCAGACAGAGTCGACAGAAGCTGTGAGAACACATCAGGAGCACGGGATCCCTGAAGACATCACGACACACAGGACACTGAAGATAATCCTCAAAAATTGTTGGACATGAGGCCATTGATCAAACTGAGTGTTTGATATTAATCTTAAACCCCTCTCTCTCTCTCTCTCTCTCTCTCTCTCTCTCTCTGTCCCTGCAGAAGTTTAAATACAGCAGTACGGTGTGGGCACATTCTTTATGCAAAAGCTAAACAACAGGGGCAATTTGCATTTTTTTTTTTTTAAACCTAAGCCTCCCAGAACAGTTCCAAAGAATCCTTCTTCCTGATAAAGTCAGGCTTCACCAGAAATAACTGATACTGATTTAAAATGTAAAACGATAAAATACTTTCATTTTCCACTAAAGATTATTTCCAGAGAATTTCAGTGTTTTGTTTTGGGACTGCATTGATGCCCATCTCCCCCACCTCTGTATAAAGTTGGGTTGATTATGTATTAAAGCATTTGTGGTGGCAAATAAAATAAAATAAAATAAAATATCAATAACAATTTATGATTTTGGTTTCCTCCCCCGGTCCAAATACATGCATGGTAGGTTGATTGGCATCTCTGGAAAATTGTCCGTAGTGTGTGATGGCGTGAGTGAATGAGAGTGTGTGTGCCCTGCGATGGGTTGGCACTCCGTCCAGGGTGTATCCTGCCTTGATGCCCAATGACGCCTGAGATAGGCACAGGCTCCCCGTGACCCGAGGTAGTTCGGATAAGCGGTAGAAAATGAATGAATGAATTTATGATTTTACTTTAAAAATGTAATAATTAAAAATGTTCAATAGCATTTTTTTCTGGAAAGAAACTATACAAAATAAGGCTTTAAAACATAAACAGCACAGAACATGTTAGAGTATGTTATCTCATAAAATCTAAAGATATGCACTAAATATGGGCTCCAGGCTAAACAGCATCATGCGCCAAAACAGTCTAAGTGTAAGTATTTGTCTAGTCAGAGCCTTTTAAAAAACAAAACCAGTTAGACCAGTCAGAAGCCTACTATTCTTTAGTTCACTCAAAATACTGTCAGCATCAACTGCGTCAGCTTCAGTGGAAATACACGTACTGAGCCTCCTACACTGTAAATTAAAAACATAACAATTTTAATTCAAAATCAGATCTGGTACAATAATTAACTACTGCACCTGGACACACAATATACCTTTTCTTCTTCACTCTTCTTCCATCCCCAGATGTTCTTGTGGTTATACTGAAGTTACCATAAAGTGATTTGTTTTGATTTGAGTTCCACATTTTACTTAATCCAATATTGTATTTACACTGATATTAAACCACACAGACTCATGTCATCTTGTGTATGTGTCCACATAGTTAACAGCAAGTATAAAGCAGACTTTCGGTACAAATCTACAGTAATCTCCAGGTGAAATTATCCACTGAATCCAGGATGAGACTCCAGTATAAACTGGTTTTGGAGTGTAAAAATCACTGTTAAACATTATTACTATGGCAATCAGTAGTGGCTTTATAGTATGATTGGCAACTCACAGAGATATTTTAAACTGAAACAAAGGTATGAGTTCAATAAAGTGTTAAATTGTCTGGTGTGTGTTATGATTTTAGCTTTTGTCATTTTAGCACCATCTGTTTTTTGTATTCCTTATGTACAAACACATGTGAAGATATTTTTATTTACTGCATGGCAGTACAAAACTCCCTCCCACTACATTCTCTCGTGAGAACAGGATGTTACCTTGTAAGTACAGATGCATTAGATTCTATCAGAAATATTTATGTGACCTGTTTACAGCTTCAGGGTCAGTACCTCAATGATCCACTAGAGGGCAGGGCAATACTAAATCAAGTCAATTAAAGTCAAGGCAAGAAGGTTTTATTGTCATTTCTACCATATATAGTGTTACAGTGAAAAGAGACAAGTTTTCTCCAGGACTATGGTACTACATAAAACAAACACAGAGCCAAGGACTTAGTAAGTAAGTCAACTGTGCAACCTGGTGCAGGACAAGACACACAAGACAGACAAGACAGTGCAGACAAAAAATTACAAGACAATGCACAAAAGACAATACACAAAAGACAATAAACAGAAACAGCACCGACCAGTGTAAATACTGTAAGTTCAAACAATATTGCGTGTGCAGTAATACTAGAATAAACACAGTGTTATAGAAGCAGGTCCCTGAGATAATGTAAAGGATTGTGCAAAACAGCAAACGACTGAAATAGCAGTGCAAAGAGCAAAAAGTGTGCAAAAACAGCATGGAACAGGTTGATGGATGTATATTGTAAGTGTTTGTATTTGGGGTAGGTCTGTGCAGTTCATATAGTTGATGTGCGTGTGTGTTGTGCTCAGTACAGTTCAGTTCAGTTATTAAGGAGTCTGATGGCTTGTGGAATTAAACTGTTACACAGTCTGGTCGTGAGGGTGAAGAGTGTGTGTGAGGGGTGTGTGGGGTCATCCGCAATGCTGTTGGGTTTGCGGATGCAGCGTGTGGTGTAAGTGTCCATGATAGAGGGAAGAGAGACTCCAATGATCTTCTCAGCTGTCCTCACTATCCGCTGCAGTGTTTTGTGATCCGAGATGGTGCAGTTCCCAAACCAGACAGTGATGCAGCTGCTTAGAATGCTCTTAATGGTCCCTCTGTAAAAAGTAGTCAGGATGGGGGGAGGGAGATGTGCCTTTCTAGAAGAAGTAGAGACGCTGCTGGGCTTTCTTGGTGATTGAGCTGGTGTTGAGTGACCAGGTGAAGTTCTCTAATTATTTACGAAATTTGGTGCTCTTGACGATCTCTACGGATGATCCGTCAATGTTCAGCTGAGAGTGGTCACTCTGTGCTCTTCTGAAGTCAACAACCATCTCTTTAGTTTTATTAACATTCAGATACAGGTTGTTGGCTCTACACCAGGCAGTTAGCTGTTCTGTATGCACCTCCTCTCTGTATGCTGACTCGCCGTTTTTGCTGGCGAACTTGATAATATGGTTCATGAGTCAGCAAGGTGAACAGCAGTGGACTGAGCACGCAGCCCTGGGGGGCTCCAGTGTTCAGTGTGGTGGTGTTGGAGATGCTGTTCCCGATCCGCACTGACTGAGGTTTCCCAGTCAGGAAGTCCAGAATCCAGTTGCAGAAGGAGGTCCCAGCAGGCTCAGCTTCCCAATCAGGTGCTGAGGGATGATTATATTGAATGCTGAACTAAAGTCTATGAACAGCATTCGTACATAAGTGTCTTTATTGTCCAGGTGGGTGAGGGCTAAATGAAGTGCACAACACGCAAACTGTAGGGGGTCCAGTGAGGGTGGTAACTAGGTCTTGATGTGCCTCATGATGAGCTTCTCAAAGCACTTCATAACGATGGGTGTGAGTGCGACGGGGCGATAGACATTGAGGCAGGACACTGTAGATTTATTTGGGATGGGGACAATGGTGGTTGTCTTGATGCACGTAGAAACAACAGAGCTGCTCAGGGAAATGTTGAAGATGTCAGTGAAGACATTCGCTAGCTGTTCTGCGCATTCCCTGAGCACCCTGCCAGGAATGTTGTCTGGTCCAGCAGCCTTCCGTGGGTTAACTCTGCATAGAGTTCTCCTCACGTTGGCCGTGTATAAACAGAGTACGGGGGGAGGGATGGTCTTCCTTGCCGCTACGTTGTTCTGCACCTCGAGGCATCGCTATCACAGGCAGGTGAAGCTGTCTTATAGTTCATGATCGTTCATATAGTTCAGCCTCCCCGAAGATGTTCCAGGCAAGGCTGAGATGGATTTTAAACAATGATAAGAATCATGGTGACACATCAAACACAACAAATAACAAACTGGAAGCCTGAAGAATCTATATTGTCTGTCTGTATCCATATACCAGTTTTCACACTCATTCTCTTTTATATGGTTATTATACAGACTTGGGTGGATGCATTAGTTAATTACCTTTATAGTTTAAATAAGTGAAATGAAAATAATTTAAAGTGCTATATATTTGATATGAAATAATGGGAAATATTGTACTGTACATTTAAAATACATTAGGAATTCATTTTTACTTCTGTCTCTATTTTTTGTAAAACTTCAGTCATTTCTAAAGCAAAAGTCAAACATGATAAATATTTTCATTACTTTGTCTTTTTGCACACAGACAAAAAGGTAACAGATTAACAGATTAAACTCACACACACACACACACACACACACACACACACACACACACACACACACACACACACACACACACACAGTGCTGTACATAAAACCTATTAAATAAAATAATAGGAAATAATTAACTAACTAAGTAATAATGATAATAGTGATAATAGATAATATTTTAAATCACACATCATGCTGTTGAAACACTGGAGGCTTAAGTTGTGAGAAATGTTCAGAATAAAAGATGTAAATAGCTGTATTTTGTTATTGAGTGTTCATTTCCTCCATATATGAATACTTTTGGTACACTATGTACAATTCTAACATAAAAACCTGTTTTTAACCAGATTTCCGTAAGCATCTATTGCATTGTCGCAGATCCTATTTATTTGCTTTTTATTAGAAACTAAACAGCTGTATTACCATAACATGAGATATTTTAGACAATTACAGCACTGGAAACCGTTGCTTTTCTCACGTTGAAGATGAAGAAATTTAGCACGCTAAGCTTCAAGGCATGCGTGCTTGACACAGCGTAAACGCATGACTACACGTTAAACACAGACCATTGCCTTATTCAAATGCCTTCAGATTTTTACAGAGTAAGAAGTATACATGTGTAATTCCTAAACACACGTATTTAGGATACCAGAAATAATATGAACAGTACAGTACCAACAAGTGTAATGAGTTCCAGGGCAGTGCTTTGTGTCTCTGACACAAAATGGCCAGGAGGGAAATTCCATTGTTATCAGAATAAAGGAACTCACTGAGTATGTTTGACAGCTAAACATAGATTCTTCAACTGTATGATTTTAGTGAGTATGAATTTATTTAGACTACATAATAAACAGAGTGAGACTAAGCTCAAGATGAGGACAGAAGGAGCAGCCAGGCATATGGAGAACATGGAAAAGATAAGATCTTGTCACTAGGAAAAGTGCACATGGTGGAGGAGGATGTGACAGTGAAGGTGCTCTTCAAGTACACTGTGAAGAGAGAGAGAGAGAGAGAGAGAGAGAGAGAGAGAGAGAGAGAGAGAGAGAGAGAGAGAGAGAGAGAGAGAGAGAGAGAGAGAGACTTTTGACTATTTACACAGGTCATTTTATACATATAGTTATATATAGTACTAAATAAATAAATCATAAAGACTGTTTCAATACATTAGCCTAGATTAGATAGATTAGATAGATAGATAGATAGATAGATAGATAGATAGATAGATAGATAGATAGATAGATAAAAAAAAACATGAATTAAAAAAACATAAAACACAATTAAAAATGTACTTACACCATATTTTAAGACAAGAAATGTAAGACAGATTCTTTAAAACATCAACAAATTTTTGGTCTTTTTATGAAACTGAAAGTCACCTAGAATCTGTTGTCATCGCTAAAACATTGTGGCTGCCTTTCTCTTTTACTTTGTTCTACTCTCCTGCTGATATAAATGTAGATGGAGATTTATATCTTCAAAGTAAATGATGGCCCAAATTCCAAGATGTAAAGTTATCATCAGAGGTAAAACACACGTCTCACACTGAAAGCTAACAGAGCTGAGTCCTGACCTTATTTTATATCAGACTCACAGCCAGAAAATCATTTATTTATTTTAACCGGGTAAAAAATACCTGATAAGTCCGATTCTGCCGGGTTAAGTACATTAGCTAACTTAACTAGTTACATTAGGTTAACTGACTGACGTTAAATCATCAACAACAACAACAACAATAATAATAAACTGTAGTTTGTGATAATTAAGTAATTGACACTTGTTTTTCTTGGTGTTTGTGTAAATGAGTAAATCACAGTTGTTACAGGAAAATGATCAATGGTGTAAGAATATGATTTGTCTTGATGTAAAACAGACTTCCTTTTACCACCCTGAAGCTCATATGTTTTATTCAGTTACAATTATGATGAAGGATGCTTGTTCCTTTATTGTCACGTAAGCAATTATTAATAAATCAGATCTGTTATATTTACAGTAAGTAAGATAAAGGTTAATAAACCATAAGAGAGCATTTGGAATGGAAATATCTCTCTCATGCTCTCTTTCTCTATCTCTCTCCTCCCCCTTCGCTCCTGTAATATGTCACTCAGACAGCGAGACTGAAGGTGAGATTCATTTGTCTTTGTTGGCTCGTTGCATTTCTTATGAACTAATTAGTCCAGAGAGGGACACGAGAGCAAAAATTCATGCCTGTGTGTGTGTGTGTGTGTGTGTGACCCAGGTGCGCATGTCTGCATGCATTAAGCTGTACTAAAGCCCAGACAATATGGGACTGGAGAGAAAGCGCTTGGCTGTGATTACACCTGCAATTAAATTCAATGAATTTTTTAGATGCCTCGAAATTGGGCAGGAAAAGAGGGAAATAAATCCATTCAAATACCCTTGACCAGTCTAAGTCTGTGTGTGTGTGTGTGTGTGTGTGTGTGTGTGTGTGTGTGTGTGTGTTTGTGTGTACATGTGTGTATACAATGTGTGCGTGTGAAAAATAGGTCTTTACTGATATGTTGTAGGAAGTGTGCTACATCCCTAGAGGCTTTGTCCTCTTTTTTTCACTGTGGAATGAATGAAAAGATATCTTACACACACACATACACACCACACACACACACGCACACAAACACACACATAGTTCATGACAAACACAGTGTCTCAAGGAGAAATAGGTGCATTTTTCAAATAGCCATTGTTTGTATCACTCCTTTCTTTCTGTCTATTTATTTGCATGAAAAAGTTGGCAGATTTGCTCTTAAACAGCACACACATGGTTAACAAGACCATTTCATTCAGAGATGTCTATGTTTGCAGATATCCTGAGCTCACTTACAACGTTCATTGATTTCCTTGGTGGACTCCTTTGCTTCTCTCTCTCTCTCTCTCTCTCTCTCTCTCTCTCTATTTCTCTCTCTCCCTCTCACTCTCTCTCTCTCCCTCTCTCTCCCTCTCTCTCTCACTCACGTTCAGCGCCCCACATTTGTCAGCCCGAGAAGATGGATTTCTAAGCAGGAGAGTGTGTGAGTGTCTCCATGTGCTGTGTTGCTCATTCGTTGGTGATGCTGCCACCAGTTCTCTCTCCTCCAGCGTGCGTGAGTGTGTCAGAGTGAAGGGTCTGCGTGTGTGTGTGTATGTGTGTCCCACATTCTTCCCCCGTTCTTCAGGAAGGAGGGGGTCTCTAACTGACTGTTTGACATCAAAGAAGCGGCAGTGAGTGTAGAGAGAGGGGGATCTGGTGCAAGCCAGAAACGCTGAGTGAGGGGCATTCAGGAGGGTTTGGATTCGTCTGTCCTGCCAGCTTTACCTGAGCATTGTGTTACCTGCTGAGATTTTCTGGACGTCGCCGGTGTGTTGAAGGAGCAGCATGGCTGTTCAACTGATGCCTGAATCTGCCGTATGTCTTCTTATGGTGAGTGAAGCACACACACACACACACACACACACACACACACACACACACACACACATGGCTATATCTGCCACACCCTCTAGTAACAAATTTATTGGTCTGTGTATCTAGATCGCCCTAATAGATTTGACCATTGTTCTCTTACTATGTTCTGATCTTTCATTCTCTCTCTCTCTCTCTCTCTCTCTCTCTCTCTCTCTCTCTCTCTCTCTCTGCCCCACACACTTTGAGCACGTGCACCTCTGCAGTAGACCAGCTAAGCAGAACTGATGCAGCACACACAACACCAGCAGCAAGCTATTCAAATTTCAGCCCTACTCCTGTCAAATCCATTCGATTAGCTACACTTGAGTTATAGCACAGTGTGTGTCTGTGTGATGCATACTGTATCTGAACATCTACATTGCAGGAAACTGAAACTGTGGTTTGCTCACATACCTCATGCACCTCATGAGCAATATGAAAAATATTTCAATTCATAGCTGGTTGGGTGGTGAATTTCAGAAGGTATGTTTAGAAACATTCCATAACCTAAGTGAATATGTACAATGTTTTGTTGTTGTTGCTGTTGTTGTTGTATGTATATATATATATATGTGTGTGTGTGTGTGTGTGTGTGTGTGTGTGTGTGTGTGTGTGTGTGTGTGTGTGTGTGTGTGTGTGTGTGTGTGTGTGTGTTTATAGCATAGTCTGACATAAGGAAAGCATGCACTGGTGCACACCCCCCTACTTCACCTGTAATGGCTGTCTGTCTCCATGGCAATAGGCCATGCCTTTTTCTCAGGAAGAAGGAAAAGAAATAGCAATTGATAAATAGAGAGAGAGAGAGAGAGAGAGAGAGAGAGAGAGAGAGAGAGAGAGAGAGAGAGAGAGAGAGAGAGAGAGAGAGAGAGATACAGAGAGAGAGAGAGAGAGAGAGAGAGAGAGAGAGAGAGAGAGAAAGAGGGGGAGAAACAGAGTGTAGCAACTACTAGCTATCTGTGTTGCCTCCTGTGTTACCTTTTTTATATTTCTCCATGAGGACCTTTACTTTCACTCCAATCCCAATTAAAAGCTTTTTAAAAAGCTCAATCCCTCGTTCTCCTCATCCTTTCTACCTCTTTTTTTTCCTCAAATGGTTTATTGCTATTGCTGCTTTGTTGTAAATGTGTAACACAGTCTGAAGCTATAATCTATAAAAACAGATCACAAGCAGACAAAAAGATATAACACAGAAATATGAATTAATAATCCACACAGTATTATTACTCTGGCACGACTTCACGGACACGGGCTCATGATAACGAGTGCACCACATGTGTGTTCTTGGCTTATAAATGAAAAATCCTCAAACCAAAATGAAAAGGTGGAACCGGAGGTTAGTAGATCAGTGAAGCGGCGTGATGAAAAGTCTGTCATAAGGAGGGACAGACAGAAAAAAAGGATAAAGAAGCAGTATTTATTATCAAATACTGTGTATGAGAACATTCATCCTGAGTGCAAGAGGATGGATCAGACGCTAGGCTTTTTTTTTTTTTAGTTTGGATTAAAAGGCCTGGTAAATGTCACATGTATAATCAGATTGTTCATTTTTTTTATCTTATTAATAGTCAAGTCAGTTTTATTTAAGTGCTGTACAGTAAAATGCTGCACATTTTAAAAGCCAATAAGTAAGTAAGTAAATAAATAAATAATCTAAAAGTGCTGTGACATAAAAATGCTGTATATTTAAAACCTACTAAATAAAATAAAAGGAATTATTTTTAGCATTTTATTTATATATTTATTTACTTTATTATATCTTCTGCTATGGAATGTAAAATAATTTGTTTTTATATCTGATAAATATAAAATGTTTGGGAAATACACACACACACACACACACTCACACACACACACACAAACACACACACAGAGATACAGCATTCAGACACACATGCACGTGAAAAAGAACTAATTAGATAAATGTGGGAGGAGTTTTTGTTTCATCATTATGATCATATTTACCTAGGACCATTAACATAACCTTACACACACACACACATACACACACACACACACACACACACACACACACACACACACACACACACACGCACACACATATACATCATGTCAGGGCTGCACTCTCATGAAATATTAACTAGAAATTGTGCAGCTTTTGCCGGTTGATGAATATTAATGCTGTCTGTACTGCGAACATTAATATTTCACTGAGACTGAGTGTTAATTAAGTCACTTGACATTTGGGAGATGGACAAACCACAACAAATAAAACCCAAATAAAGCATAACAATTAAAAGATAACACACCATAAGGCCTTCTGTTTTCCTATGTCTGTCTTTCTGTCTGTCTCTCAGAGAGAGGACATCTGTTGATGAGTGAGTGCCAGTTGAAGAGCCTTTACTGCTCTACCTCTCGTTAGTGTGTCTGTTAAAGCTCAAAACAGAGAGTGTTTCATCTCCATCCATCCATCCATCCATCCATCCATCCATCCACCTCTCTCTCTCTCTCTCTCTCTCTCTCTCTCTCTCTCTCTCTCTCTCTCTCTCTCTCTCTCTCTCTCTCTCTCTCTCGCTCTCTCTTTTTCCTCTCTGTCACTGGAGAATTGTTTTACAGCCATAACACGATGACATCATTCCAGTTAGATCACCACACCATTGTCAGATATTTTAACCTCTCAGTACAATTCACATCAAATCCTGTATTTATACAGTATTCAGCTGACACACAAACGCACATCTGTTTTTGTGATACACGTTCACACTGCACAGCTGAGCATATTCAGTAAATTTATTTTCCTGTATACACTAATTACACTGATCACTTCAAACATCAGACGTCTGCTGGGTCTAAACCTCACTTTAAGACTCAAAATACTTACAGAACAGAGAACAGAGCAGAGAAAGAAATAGTGAGAGAAAAGCCACAGAAAAGTATTTATAAATGCTTTTTTTAAATGCTCACTACTAATAATTAAATTAATTAAAATATTTATATACAAATAATAACTATTAATTATTCTTTACATATATGCTATATACATATATATATAAAATATACAAAATTCATTTTGTATGTGTGACTTTATTCATTCACTCATTCATTCATTTTCATGTTTTTTGTCCCATTGTTCATTTTTATGTGCAGTTTATTCACACGATTCATATAATTATGTGATTTTTTTTTCTTCTTCTGCTTTTCTTTTTTTTTAAATGGGATTAATTTATTTTCATGCGATCGACATTTTAGTAAACATTATCCATCTTATTTCACATGATTTATTTGTATGTCTTCACAGGTAATTTTTTAAACAATTCTAACATGATTAGTGATTATTATATTTTGATTATAAATTTAACTGATTCATTTACTGACACCTCTTTCATATCACTTTTTAATATTTCACTTACTTTCATATCACTTTCACACTTCTATATGATAATTTTTTTTCCACAATTTCAACCTTGATTTTTCACACAATTTTTTCCCTTGATAATTTGGACATATGATTTTATTAATCAAATCACATGTCTGAGTCTAAACCATGTTGAAATGCTCATATTGTGCTATTATTCATAGAACAATGAAATGCATATTTCTGCATGTGCAATTTTAAAAGTTTTGCAAACAAAATAAAATTCACTTAGTAAATAAATCTGGCCAGATGTTTAAAATGAACTAATGGAAAGTCTTCAGTGATGAAAGTGTGAACGTTGAAGCAGTGGCGTGTTTGGAGAACCGGCTGGAAGTGGTGGCGTGTTTGGAGAACCGGCTGGAAGTGGTGGCGTGTTTGGAGAACCGGCTGGAAGTGGTGGCGTGTTTGGAGAACCGGCTGCTCTGCTCTGCTCTGCTTCAAACCTGTACGACTAGATCAATAACTCGCTCTCTTATCTTTGATCTAAAGAATTTAAAAGAAATAGAGAGATAAGACAGATTAGAGGAGATAAGCTTAAGCGGAAACCTCTCTCCTGTCTGATCTATATCTGATTTCTGTTTACGCTGCTTGTTAGAATTACTGAGTATTTCCACCAAAGGTTGTGCTTTGTCAACAAAGGTGTTGACAAATCATACATACAGTGTAACTGAAATAATTCACTGGACAGCTGGATATTTGTAGCAAGTATTTGTAAGGATTAGCTTTTTCTCTGCTGAATTTTGGCTTCTTCATCTTCAGCAGACAAATTAAGCACGACGTGAATGATATTTCTGCAAGCGTGAATTTATTTTCTTACATGGTGTATTTAGGTTAGAGCGTATGTATGAGTAGAGTGGGGCACAAGTGCTAATAGGATTACAGTCCAACGCAGCAGGGAACCCCGCTGAATATAAAAAAAAATCCAAATCTCTCTCTCACACACTCTCTGTTTTTTTGTCCTGTGTCTTGGTGGATATAGTGGATTAAACTGAAATGCTTGTGGAAATAGCAGTGCAGGTTTTTTTTATCTATTTATTTATTTTTACATAGTGTTGCTGTGTAGGATGTCTAGGAAACAGTAGAAGAGACTCTCTAAGACTAGAAACCGTGATATTCTTCTCGGTGAGTGCAAAGGTGACATGTTGGAATTGGAGCTTAGTGAAAGCAGAGCAGGTCTATAGGGGATTTTTGGGAGAAATAGACGAGTGGTAATCTCCTTTAAGCTCGCAGCATTTTCATGTCTTCTGATCTGCCAGGGCTTTTTTACTACCACAGATCAGATCAGTTGTGCAGGAAAGCGAACATTTCCTGAGGGAAAACACAGAGTATTTAGAAAATGTCTGTAAACACATGGAAGGGCCTTTGCATGCCAAAACGGATGCTTTTTGTTTGTTTAACAGATGGTTCGAAATACAAAATATACCAAAATAGCATTTGGTGCACAGAAGAAAACGATATATGGAAGTGATTGTCATTTTCTCAGAAATCTTTTGTAAACAAATATGAGTTTAAAGATGCTTAAATGTTAGAAAGACAAAGGAAATGAACCTGTCTAATGAGCACTTAAATGAGATGCTATTGAAATTGGACAAACCCGGTGTGAGCGGTGGCAAAAAAAAAGCAAATCCATCTGGTCTATAGTGCAACCACCTCCACGCAGAGATATATTTTTGTATCTCTCTGCAGAAATTTCACTCATGCTAGCAGCCCAAATTGAAACCAAGTGCAAGAACTTGAAAAAAAATGTGGCTATGTCTCAGTGTCTTAATTGGTCAGGCAGTTTTGAGCATGTATTTTAAAATGCATACACTCGCACATTTTTATGCCAGTAGATGAACCAGCTATTCTAAATTGGTACTATTGAATGTGTGTGTTTGTGTAGTGCCAGGTCCAAGATGCCACCACTGGGCCCCTGAACAAGGCCCTTGAACCTCAATTGTTTAGTTGTATAAAATGAGATAAAAATGCTAGTGACATCCCAGGAATAAAAAAAATCTGACTACACAGAACGAAAAAGTTTTTTTTCAAGTAATGCCACTGAAGGATCATTTTTGGAGACATTTTAAATGCACAGACAAGATGCACACACACACACACACACACACACACACACACACACAAAGCTCCAGATGTCTCTGCCTCAATCTCTCTTAATTAAGTTTATACATAATTACAGTATTGACCTTCTGTTGCTTAGACTTCATGGTTTTGTGTACAGTATGTAGTGACGTATGTGTTGTATTTCTGTGGTTCCCCAAAGAACCTTTCAATAAGTGGCTCTTAAAAGAACCCCTTTTTTATTTTATAGTCTATAGAACCTTTTTCAACTACAAAGAACCTTTTTGGACCCACTACAAAAAAACATTTAAGATATTTTATATTTTAAAGCTGCGCCCTAAACATAGCAAATCTCCATTTCTGTTATCACCACGTCACCCAAGACAAAATGATGTGCAGACAAGGAACAGCATTAAGTTTCATTTTTACAATAACAGCAAAAAAGCTTGAGCCTTGTCCAGTTCAGCACATTACCCAGGTGTTTAATGACACTGCTTGTGTCCTAAATGCTGTCTACTTCAGCAAAATATCCTTCGATGTCCTTATTGAGCAGAAAAAGGAGGAGACTGTTGGTGACCACAGCATTGATCGAAGAAGCCTTGGTTGTTAAAAATAACATAAAGTGTCTACAGCTTCCATCCAAAAAGCAGATCCATATGTATTGCAGTAACATGTCAGATCTAAGATGATTCTGCTGCCTGGAAGATCTCTGATTTGCACTGAAGCCTGAAATACTGTAGCATGTAATGTAGCAATATACTATCGAGCATAAAATTGCTCTAGGTTTAACATTTTGTACGTTTTTTACAGACGTCCCATTTTCTTTCTGTGCGGTGAAGGTCTGGTTTGACAAACACAAAGATATACGTGTGTTTTGGTCATTTATAAAAGCAATGGTTTCAAGGACGCTGAATTGAATTGCATCTTTATTCCCCTCAATGTCATTCAGGACTCAATTTGTTAGGGAATGTAAGAGGATTCCAGACAGCCAAAATTAAAAAAATATGTAATAAATACTCTTCTATCTTATTTTAAATCCAATTTGATGCACTGATTGTATTATACTGCCTAAAAATACATTAGTAATATTTAAGATCCATTTCTGATATTTATTAGATTTATAAATATATATATGAATATTTTCACAGGATATTTACACACAACACTACAGTTTTAATGTCAAATCAGTCAGTTGTCTTAGAAACAGAAAGCATCTAGTGGTTGCAAAATTGTAATATTTATTTATCTAAATGATCATATTAAAGCTTATTCATTTCAGTGCAACACCAGTTAAGATAACCAGTAACAGAACCAATAAAATATGTACAGAGTTTTTTTATTTATGTATGATTTTGGCTTCAATCTTATTATTCATTCATTTATCCTCAGTAAGCACTTTATTCTATTGCGCTGGATCCATAGCACATCACGAAGTGTGAGTTGGGAATACATCCTGGAAGGGATGCACACACAATTTCACACAGTCATTCCCACCAGTTGCACATAAGACTCACCAGTTCACCTCCTGCCATGTATTTCTGAGTTGAAAAGAAACCAGAGACCCCTAAGGGAATGCACACAGACACAGGAAGAGCATGAGAAACTCCACACTAACAATAACCAATCTCAGGATCTTACCGGCAGTGGGGAGTGATGAGCTTCCCACATGTAATGATATTTATTTAGATTTATGATATCTAATACTGTGCATTATTTAGGGTAGTATGTATCTTAGTAGACTATATAGTCTGCTTTGGCTACAGGTTTATACAGTTTTTTCCTGTACTGTTAGCTCACTATAAAGAGGTGCTTGCATTCTCATCTTCGACCCACCACCGTGTGCTATGATGAAGTACATAGTGAAGGTAATAAAGCTTTCATTAGTGATGCACAGAGCATTGCCTCTTCATTATTATGCTTTATAGGTTGTAGGAGTCTGTGGCTTCTGGACTGTAAACTAATGGAGAGGAATAGCTCTGCTTTCTCTCTCTCTCTCTCTCTCTCTCTCTCTCTAACACACACACACACACACACACACACATACACACACACCATGCAAGAGAAGATTGATATTATAGAATTGACCGCTGATTCACACTGCAATACGTCATTGTTTAGTCTTAGTCTCTGATCTAAGCTTTGCATCTGGTCTAATGTTATTCCACTGCTTGTGTACAGTAAGAGGAGGAGGTCACATTAGATTAGGAGACATTTTAAATGCACAGGCAACATGCACACACACACACACACACACACACACACACACACACACACACACACACACAAAGCTCCAGATGTCTCTGCCTCAATCTCTCTTAATTAAGTTTATACATAATTACAGTATTGACCTTCTGTTGCTTTGACTTCATGGTTTTGTGTATGTAGTGACGTACAGTATGTGTTGTATTTCTGTGTGTGTGTGTGTGTGTGTGTGTGCGTGTGTGGTCACATTTTAGCTGATATATGGTGCTACTTGGAGCACCTGTCCCTGAGTTCAGCAGCTCATCGATGCAGTACATATTTTACACAGACACAGACACACACACAGACACACACACATACATACATACACCATGCAGGTGAAGATTGATATTATAGAATTAACCAATATGTCAGTGTTTTGTTGTGTGAAGCAGGGGCGGTTCTAGACCTTTTTTTAGGGTGGCTCCAGCCACCCTGTCTGTGATCACAGCCACCCTAAAACTATAAGTATAAAAAATAAACAATAAAAATTACGTAAAAATGCAGAACATGTCCTCTATGGGAAAGAAAATTATTTATCAGTTTGATCCAAGAGCGATTTTTTTTTTCTTTGCTTTTACGCGCGTGCGTTGTAGTATTTCAAAAGTGCGTCTTCAGCTGTCTGCTTTATTTGAACGGAGAAGCACAGGTACGCGCAGCGTGCACGCGCAGTCAGAGCTGGAGGGGTTTATCTATAACGTTAATCGGCGGAAAACCGCAAAGACGGCAACCAAAAGCAGTGAAATTTCACTATTCTTATTACCAGAGTTGAAGAGAGCACAAACAAAATATTAATACAATCCATTTAATACTAAATAAAAATAACATTTATTGATTTGGTCTTTGTCTTGTGAATATTTTTTTTTTTATTAATGACTGCATTCATTGGACACACTGTTTGTAGAGAATGCACACATACATGAACTGATCTGATTCAAGACTGGCATCATTACATTATGCATAAAATTTTGGTGTCCACTTTTGCCATTTTAAATAATACCATAACTATGTAGTCATATTTCACTGGGGGCTAAGCCCCCTAAAGATGAAATCCTAGAACCGCCCCTGGTGTGTAGACTTGTTTTTCAGAGAAAATCATTTTGTATTGTAAATAGACTTTTGTTGTGTTTTGTCGTTTTGTTCTGTGGCGTCATTTTTAATGCCATCCTACTGCATACAGTACATTTGCTAGCTTCTGTCAATGTGATATACTCTATATAATGAGCATATGTAGTCATTCATTCATTTTCTACCGCTTATCCGAACTATCTCAGGCGTCATCGGGCATCAAGGCAGGATACACCCTGGACGGAGTGCCAACCCATCGCAGGGCACACACACACACACTCTCATTCACTCATGCAATCACACACTAGGGACAATTTTCCAGAGATGCCAATCAACCTACCATGCATGTCTTTGGACCGGGGGAGGAAACCGGAGTACCCGGAGGAAACCCCCAAGGCACGGGGAGAACATGCAAACTCCACACACACAAGGTGGAGGCGGGAATCGAACCCAGATCCTGGAGGTGTGAGGCGAACGTGCTAACCACTAAGCCACCGTGCCCCCCATATGTAGTCACTAGCAAGCTATTAATTATTAATATAATAGAATTTGTCTTATAACTTATACATTATAATAAGATGTGTATTACATCACAAGGTATATTACAGTCTAATAACATGTGAATCACATCACAGTTTATTACAGTGTAAAAAGAGATGTGTATTACATCATACAATTCATCACATTGTAATAAGATGTGTATTACATCATACAATTTATTACATTGTAATAGCATGTGTATTACATCACACAGTTTATTACAGTGTAATAACACGTGTATTACTTCACACAGTTTATTACATTGTAATAACCATGTATTACTTCACCTAGTTTATTACATTGTAATAACGTGTGTATTACATCACAGTTTATTACATTGTAATAACACGTGTATTTCACACAGTTTATTACAGTGTAATAACAAGTATATTACTTCACACAGTTTATTACATTGTAACAACACGTGTATTACTGAACACAGTTTATTACATTGTAATAACACGTGTATTACATCACACAGTTTATTACAATGTAATAACACGGGTATTACTTCACACAGTTTATTACATTGTAATAACACGTGTTTTACATCACAAAGTTTATTACGTTGTAATACCTTTATTACCTCACATAGTTTATTACATTGTAATAACACCTTTATTACCTCACATAGTTTATTACATTGTAATAACATGTGTATTACATCTCACAGTTTATTACAGTGTAATAACACGTGTATTACTTCACAGTTTATTACATTGTAATAACACCTTTATTACCTCACACAGTTTATTACATTGTAATAACACCTTTATTACCTCACATGGTTTATTACATTGTAATAACACGTGTATTACTTCACACAGTTTATTACATTGTAATAACACGTGTATTACATCTCACAGTTTACTACAGTGTAATAACACGTGTATTACATCTCACAGTTTATTACATTGTAATAACATGTGTATTACATCTCACAGTTTATTACATTGTAATAACATGTGTATTACATCTCACAGTTTATTACATTGTAATAACACGTGTATTACTTCACACAGTTTATTACATTGTAATAACACGTGTATTACATCACATACAGCGTAATAACGTGTGTATTACATCACATAGTTTATTACATTGTAGTAACGTGTCTTACATCACAGTTTATTACATTGTAATATGTGTATTACATCACAGTGTATTACTTAGTAATAACGTGTATTACAGCACATAGTTTATTACATTGTAATCATGTGTTTTGCATCATACAGTTTATTACATTGTAATAGCATTCAGTATGAATCAGTTTACTTGCATTTTTGTGTGAGTGCATGTCCGTGGTACAGGGAATGAAATTCAATATTCATTACTGTGTATGAAGTAGCAGTGTTTCTGGATTAAATATCACAATTGGATGAGCAGATCGATGGAGTGTTAGACTGCCTGTTTAAGTCTTATTGATTTCTCTCTCTCTCGCCTTCTGTATATATCTGTGTGTGTGAGTAAGAAGCAAGGGTAAAGAAGGAAATAATGTCACAGTACAGACTCTGATTATCCAGAGTGAAATGCAAGAATTTATTTACTTCATTCAGTAAGGATGGAGCACAGCTTAAGTTTGTAGCTCTGTAATGATTCTAATTGTGTATCACTCACTTAAATTAATTTTATTGTAAAAGCATAAATTTTTGTTCATACATGCATTTAATAAATGCCATAAGAATATGAATACACACAACTCTTAGAAAAAATGAGACAATAAAATGTCCAAAGCAGGGAAAGATATTTGAGTGCACTGAGCCAACTGTGAAATATGTTTGAAACAGCCTTCTTATGAAAGTATAACGCTAGTGTTAAAAGACATTTAGAACAAACATGGATTAAAACGTTATGTAAAAATGTTATCCTGTTTAATATTTCTGAGGGTGCTTGGGGTAAAATAATTGGGCTGGAAGTGTTGGGAACTGATGGGTCTGGGGGCACAAGGTCTGGTCTGATTGGCAATGGACACTGTGGTCCTGTAAGTACTGTCAACAACTCACAGACATTTTTACAAGTAGAACCCAGATGTTAGAAGGAAGCCCGGCTTGTAGCACAGACAGAGCCGTTGCAAGTTTGCTCTGCAGTAAGTAAAGTAACTGATTTGCTCAAAAGCTCAACACGGTGATGACTATATTAGTCAAAGCAGGTTCTTAACCACTGAAAGCACACTACTGCCATTTTTATTGTCTTTCCAGCTAAGTCGGATTCATAGGCATGCAATGAGCATGCTACGGTGGAAGTGTGTGTACGATAGTGACAAATTTAGAGTTAACACCGGTAGGGGGTGGCATCAGAGGCGTGGGGGTAGTGCCAGTGTATGCCTGCATGAACCCATCTGCCTTACAGACACAACAGATGGCTGAGATACAAACCACCCACCTGCTGGGGGCTGTGCCTTATTCACAAACTGCTTAAATCAGCATATTTGAAGAGTTTTATGTCTATACAAGAATTTGTATACAAGAATCTTTTCCAAGGATACACAGCCAGAAAAAAAACAGATCACTTGAAATAAATAAATAAATAAATAAATAAATAAATAAATAAATAAATAAATAAATAACATCACGGGTCTTTTTACATGTATTGTAAGATAACTAACAACAGAACAAAGAAAGTAGAGTTTGAGCTAATCCCTAGTCTTATTAAATACCAGATTCTTCAAATGTAATATACATAATGGAGATTGATTTGCTACAGTATAATGCATAATTATTGTCAGTTAAGGGCAATCAACACTGAAAACTTAATTCAATCAGAGCAAAAACTACTTCAACAAACAGAAAGACAATACTTAAGATCTTTGAATTTGTAGGCGGAGGTGATTATCAAAGCTGTATACAAATAGTAGTTAAAAACTGTCATACGCAAATCCACTGATAGATTTGTAATCTTGTTTATGTACAATCAGAAATAACTGCTCTGTATGTCTGAGTGTACATTGTTTTAGTGTAATTTAAAATGAGTCCTGAAACAATACTGAAAATAATGCCCTCACTTCTCTTCCTCTCTTTCCTGTGCTGTAACAATGTCCTAAAATAAACCTGGACTAAACTGGTACACCGTATGTTGAATGTAGCCATGAGGCTGTGTGTATGTGCATCACCATTAGAGGGAGCTGGAGGATAAAATGTGAGGAGACTAGAACTGAAATCTGTAATAAGCCTTTGTTTCATATTTACATTAAATTTCAGGATTAGTTCCGGCTTCAGATTATTCATCTAAAACCAGGCGGAAATACATCCGTGACACAATGACATGCTGACATCTGACCATTTTAACACACTATCACACTTGTATCACACTTATATCACACTTGTATCACACTTATTTTAATTAGTTGTTAGACCTAAATGTCATCACAAGCCACATTTGACCTTCAAAATACTTCCAATACATATAATGCAAAATGGAGCAAATTATTATTATAATCATTATTATAATCATTGTTGTAATAATAATAATAATAATAATAATAATAATAATAATAATAATAATAATAATAAGTGAGATAAGTTCATTGAGCCACTTAGAGGGAGCTACAATGCAACCGATTTGGTCTGTAACTCCTGCACCAGGTCTGGAGACAAGATTCCTGTTACTGTAGATTCCCAAATCAAACAAAAAAACTCAAAACTACACAAAACTACACAATTCCCTGCCTTCAAATGTAATATTCATTAAACAGTCAGACTGTGACTGATAAAAGTGATCTCAAGGGGTTTTTGTCTAGATTTATCACATTAATATAGACTAATGCATGTAAACATGTACTGACCCTAGATTTTATAGAAGGTAGCTGTGCGCTCGCTTGTCAGAAGGGGGCGCTGTTTGTTTTTCTGCAGCCGGTTGTCAGATGTAGGTTAAATGCTGACAGGGTTCCTTAGGGGTTTAGTTTCGTCTAATAATAATAATAATAATAATAATAATAATAATAATAATAATAATAATAATAATAATAATAATAATAAACAAATAGACTGCACTGGGAAGTAGGATTCCAGAAATTATTTATTTATTTATTTATTTATTTATTTATTTATTTATTTGTTTATTTATTTATTTATCTATCTATCTATTTATGTATCTTAACAACACAGGCTTGGATGCAAAATATTACACTTCCATATGTCACTGTGTGTAAAGGTATGTGTGTGTCTGTGTGTGTCTGTGTGTCTGTGTGTGTGTGTGTGTGTGTGTGTGTGTGTGTGTGTGTGTGGTCTCTTTAATGATTCTATCTGATTGGGCAGGCACAGCTGGTGGTGCTGCTTGTATAATATCTCACAGCTGCTCACCACCTGCAGGTTAACAGCAGGATGCTGCATGTAAAAGACATAACACTGTGTGTGATTTTTATTCAAATTATTCACAACCAGTGTCTTTTTTTTTTGTGATTACTATTCACAGTTTACACTTCAAATCTATAATAACACACTCTCCATACCTCATTGTTCATGTGTTCCATACCTCATTGTTCACACCCTGCACACAGGGCCATTAGGGATGTGCAATATTGAACTACAGCACTACACATACACACACACATACACACACATTGGTGTGTGTATGTGTGTATTTGTCCATGTGATTAAAAACAGTCCATCCCAAACCCAGGCTTACTGAAGCCAAAAGGTCAAAGGTCACCAGGTCAATCAGGCTGTTTTTTCCCCCTCTTGGATTCTAAAGGTCACTTCATATCTACTCTTGCCCTGAGGGAGAGGAGCCAAAGAACACATCAAATACAAAAAGCACACACATTATACACACAGTACACACTCATTGTTAGAGAAAGTCGATAACGACAGGAAAGAAAAGAAATTTTTTAACATATCGGCTGACTGCCTGGATCGACAGACAAAAGCAACCCAGCTACAGATTAATGCAAACACCGTTCACACATCCCATGTTCATTAGATGTATCATACACTGTGAGGATCATCTTTCATTTTTCTGACACATCTTTAGTCTTCTCTCTTTCTGTTGCTGCTGTTCCTGGCTTTGCCAGCAGCTTGTGCTGAGGGTTTAATAGCGTTTGAGACATTTTATGACATAATGGTGGTGTGACTTATGATGGACTCATTGACGCTTAGGAGGAAAGTGTTTTCAATTGAAGACACCAAATCTTTCCAAATTGTAAAAAGAAGATGGTTCTGTAAAAATGATATGTTGGGTAGAGGCTTTAGACACCATCTTTCCCTGAGGGGCTGGATGGAGTTTTTGCCAGTTTAGCATTTTTTCTTCTGCTCTTTAATCACTGTCTTAATCACTCAGAATGCTGAGTGTTTGTGTAAAACTGCTTAGGATGCAGTCAGGAACCAATATATAAGATTTTTATTTTTTAAAATGTTAAAATTGTTTTATTTTTTATTTTCCTTTTTAAACTTTAGTCTTTTTAATCATTAATAAATAAACAAAATACATTTTATCCAATACATCCAGGAATCAAAGTCAATAAATGAAAATGATCAGTCCTCAAACGTCCTCAATCCTCAATTGTCTTATCCTATCTTCTTCTTCTTCTTCTTCTTCTTCTTCTTCTTCTTCTTCTTCTATAGCTCAGCTTGATTGCCATTGCCAATACATAGCTACAGCTGGTTCATCAAAGAAGTCAGAAATAATAAAGCAGCACCAGTCCTCTGATTCTGCTTTAAAGTCATCACAAGCAGCAAAAAAAATCATCTTGATACTCAGAAGATTATCTCAAAAAATATGTCAATGTATCAGACGATTCCAGAGAGTATTGGAATGATTTTTTTGCTTCTTGTGATGACCAGTTACTTAAAGCAGAATCACTAGTGATGCTTTATTATTTCTGACGTCCTTGATGAACCAGCTGCAACTATGTATTGGCAAAGGCAATGATGCGAAGCTATAGGATAAGACGGTTAATCAAAACTTAATCAAATGCTTCCGCATCTGTGTTGGGAAGCCGAGAGCAAAGATATAAGACCAGTGGTTCATATCATACCATCTTTCTTCTGTTCAGCCCTGAGACACTCATTATACATGGCACAGAGGCAGAAAGTAAAGTAAATGATCTCTAACGGTCAGGGACCATCAGTTACTCCTTCCTCTTTATTTTCAGGACATTACATTCAGGGCATGGCATCATCATTTCACTTGGTTTGCGTCTGCTATTGACTGCCTGCCACACTAGAAGGAATTGCACTCTGGGCACTGTAGACCAGAGCCAGGGCGAGCTGTCCTATTTCCCAGTGTCCCCCTGCCGTCCATCCAGTCCAAAAATAGACGACCTGAAGAGACAAGAATCACAGGCTCTGCCATCTCAACACGATGCCTGTGGACCCAGGCGGGGGTTGTCCCTGACGGTGGTTGCTAGGAGACAACGCAGCGTGTGACTTCATGCGAACCGTGCTTGCCATGTCTCCACTGAGAGAAAAAGACAGGTCATTTAAAGTACTCAATAAAAAATAAAATAAAATAAAATTCCAATAACTAGAATTGAGTAGAATAAAAAATGTTTATTTGTAACTCACAATAAACTAATATAAACTATATATCAACATTTCACCTTTACTTCATTAAAAATGCTAGACTAAATGAATATTCTCTGTATCACTTTGTGAATTGGTGACATCTTATTTTCTTTGATAGCAGGTTAATTAACTCCTAATAAATTAACCAGCATTTATCACTAGTTGACACAGTGGAGTTTCATTATCCTAGGGTCTTTTATTTAACCACAGTCAAGCCTGTCAAAATAAACCTTTCCAATCTAAACCATTTTGTTCATCACTAAAATTAGCTATGTTGGCTGTACAGTCTGTACTCTTTGTCATCCTCTAATCATGGCCATATTGATCCAGTGTGGTGAAGCATGCTTAATGACATCATTAACTCAACAACTCATGCAAGCTTCACCCATTTACAAGTCTATACACTCAGAATGAATCATATGTTAAGAAGTAGCACTAAACGTTCTTTTTAGTTCAAGGATACTTTAATGAGAACTGGTGAGTTTGTCTTGGACTTTCTTTTAAACTCTTCTATTTTGTTGTCTAGTGTGGTGTAGTGGGTAAGGTTGCAAACTCACTGTTCCAGGATTACGGGTTCAATCCTGTGTTTGGAGTATTGTCTGCTTGAAGATTCATATGTTCTCCATGTGGGTTTCCTTTGGGTTCTCTAGTTTCCTCAGACCTTACACAACATGCTGGTATATGGATTCATGGCTCTAATTCTGCGTTTGACTTTCCTCAGCAGTGGGAAATAAGTTTACTTTTGCATTTAAACTACAAGTTTAGGGTAAAAGAAAAAGAAACGTCACCTTCATCAACTGTTAGAACTTTTGTTAGAAACAAGCTAGCCAGCTAACTGTCATGAATGATGTTAGTATCAAAACAGAGACTGTATAATTAATGTCAGTGATTTAACAAGTTAATGGGGCTGTATTAATCTACATCAAATTAAGTTGTGTTCACACTTACATTTTACACCATTTGGCAGACACTCTTATCCAGAGTGACTTATATGTTATCTTATTTTATACAACTGAGCAATTGAGAGTTAAAGGCCCAGCAGTGGCAGCTTGACAGACCTGGGATTCAAGTTGCAACCTTCCAATTGGTAGTCCAACACCTTGACCGTTAGGCTACAATATCCCATAGTAAAAGTCCTTTAAATGTAAGACGTGCTACCTTGTTTACTGTTCATGCAGTGAGCAGCCATGTTGATTTCACCATCCGGAATTCTGAATTCAGAAATTATGAATTGCCACCCATGAGTTAATAACATTTTTAAATTTAGTATAACCTGCCCCCAGGTGTGAACGATTATGTATGTGTGTGTTCATTGCCCTGTAATGGCCTCATACAGGGTGTATCCCTGACTCACACCTGGTGTTCCTGGGATAAACTCAGAATCCACCTCTCCAGAATGAAAATCTTACTAAAGATGAATGAAGGAATTTCAAGTGCTAAATACATTTTGCAATAGATCTTAATTTTCTAACAGAATGAATTTACTATTATCTAGAAAAATTGTTACTTACATTTCAAAAATATTGTAATATCTGCCCATTCCGCAGACAGGACGACTTCATCCTCTTGAGTATTCACACTGGTCCTTCTTATTATCCTTTCATCATTAGCCTTTGATTACATGTTTTTTTTTATTGATGCTATATTGATCTGCTCTTCTAATCTGCTACATCATCTGTACATCAGTATACTGTAGCATTTTCTGACAGGCGTTATTATCTTTCATTCATCTATACAGGACTCATCTAGAAATCTCATGCAACATTGCCACAGAAGCCAGTTTTAGATGTTGAAGGAGTTTCAATTTCCGCTACCTCACACTCCCACTCCATTCATCTACAGAGATATCATCCAGTAATGGAGAGGCAATTCTCTGTCAGTGCTAGACTTGACTGAAGATAGCTGCTGTAAACCATTCACCAATGGCAATATAAAAATATAAATAACACCTCACTGTAAAGAAACTGCAATGTAAGAGAACAAATCAAGACATCAAGGTATTCAACGTTAATGAGTTCGCTGCTGATGTTAAAAGTCTAAATCCTGACTTCCTTTTTTGAATAATTTTACCTATAGTAAAGGAAAAAATAATTTGTTCCCCTGCTGATTTTATACTTTTGCCAACTGACAAAACAATGATTAGTCTATTATTTTAATGGTAGTTTTCCAACATAATGGTAGGTTTATTTTAACAGTGAGAGACAGAATAACAACAAAAAAAACGCATTTCAAAAAAGTATGAACAAATTTTAATGAACTAGTATTTGATCTGCTATCAATCAGCAAGATTTTTGGCTCCCATGTGTCATTTAGACAGGTAATGAGCTGAGATTAGGAGCACTCTCTTAAAGGGATTGCTCCTAATCTCAGCTCATTACCTGTATAAAAGACACCCGTCCAAGAAGCAATCGATCAATCAGATTCCAAACTCTCCACCATGGCCAAGGCCAAAGAGCTGTCCAAGGAACAAGACATCCTTGAACAAGGGACAAGGGACCTACAGTACACAAGGCTGTAATAGGCTTCAAGACCATTGCCAAACAGCTTGGTGTCAATCTCAAATGATAATGACAATGGTGAGGAATAAGGCCAGAACTACACGGGATGATCTTGTTAATGATCTCAAGGCAGCTGGGACCAAAGTCACTAAGAAAACAATTGGTAACACACTACGCGATGAAGGATTGAAATCATGCAGCTCCCGCAAGGTCCCCATGCTCAAGAAAGCACATGTACAGGCCCGTCTGAAGTTTGCCAGTGAACATCTGAGTAATTCAGAAGAGAACTGGGTAAAGTGTTGTGGTCAAATGAGACCAAATTCGAGTTCTTTGGCATCAACTCAAGTCACTGTGTTTAGAGGAGGACCCCAATAACACCATCCCCACCGTCAAATATGGAGGTGGAAACATTATGTACTGTCAAATCTTGGGTGAGAACTTCCTTCCCTCAGCCAGGGCATGGAAAATGTTTTGTGGATGGGTATTTCAACATGACAATGACCCAAAACACATGGCCAAAACAACAAAAGGAGTGGCTTAGGAAGAAGCACATTAAGGTCCTGGAGTGGCCTAGCCAGTCTTCAAACCTTAATCCCATAGAAAATCTGTGGAGGGAGCTGAAGGTTTGAGTTGCCAAACTTAATAAACAAAACCTTAATAACTTGGAGAGGATTTGCAAAGATGAGTACGACAAAATCCATCCTGAGATGTGTGAAAATCTGGTGGCGAACTACAAGAAACGTTGAACCTCTGTGATTGCCAGCAAATACTAAGTCATGTTTTATCAATACTTATTTCACTTATTAAAATGCAAATCAATTTATAACTTTTTTGGAATTATTTTTTCTGGATTTTTTTTCTTATTCTGTTTCTCAGCGTTAAAATAAACCTACCATTAAAATTATAAACTGATCAGTAGGCAAACATATAAAATCAGCAGGGGATCAAATCATTTTTTCCCTTACTGTATGTCATTCCCTTACTGTATTTCACTTTTGAAATGGCTACATGCTAACAATGTAAATGAAAAACAGCCTATGTTGGTACTAGCTTTCATAGTTGAGAAAGTGTTAGCAAACTGACCTAAGCTAAAATAGCAACGATGTTAATGTTATATAATCATTAAATACAACATTTATAGTATATGTAAAAAAAAAAATCAATCTGAGACTGAAGACTGGCTATCAGTGTAATCGTTGGGTGTGGCCAAGGTGCCAAAATGGGCCAAAAAATACCACAATGGACTTTTTTATGAATATGTAACCAAAACAAAATTGCATGGTTCATTTGTATAACTATTTATAAAGGTGTTCAGTTATGGGTGTGTTAAGAGCTCACATTTTCACCCTCATTTGTTCAAAATTGGACAAAGAAGTAAAAGAGCTCAATTTCTTTTTAATTCTGACCTCTTATTAATAAATGATTAATATTTTATTACCATTTTAAATTTAAATATACAATAGCTATTTCATGGAGAAGAAAGTTGATTTCTTTTCACATTCCCGGTTTATTATGTGTATTTTGATGTCACTGCTTCTCTGTTAGCTTGCAGTGCAGTATATGATGGACAGGTGAAAATGTGCTGCAGTGTTCTGCAGGGTTTGTTGGGTAATGAACTTTAGATTGAAAATGTCGACATTGTCCGAATCCCAGGGCTGCTCACACGATCGGCTGGAAGGGAGTGTGTGTGTGTGAGTGTGAGAGAGAGATTCAAACCTACAGCCAAAACACCATCAGCAACCAATCCGGCATATTCTCTTAGATCAATACACAAACACACTCCCCCAACTCAAGCTTCAAACTCATTAACACACTTTCAAGGGACTGCAGTTCAGGTAATGTTGAGGTGGAGGTGGAGGTGTGTGTGTGTGCATGTGTGTGTGTGTGTGTGTGTGTGTGTGTGTGTGTGTGTGTGTGTGTGTGTGTGTGTGTGTGTGTGTGTGTGTGTGTGTGTGTTATTACTTATCATTTGGTCATCTGTATCGAATCATGTCTCTAGTCAGGAAGCAGCAATTCAAAATGATTAGATCAAATCCTTAATTTCTCCTATTTCATTGAGCAGGTCAGAAATGTAATTTCATCTAAAAGCCTAAACATGATTGAATAACTCTTGATTTGGCCTTTGCTGTGGTTACCATGGTGATGGAGAACTCCCTCCCTCTCTCTCTCTCTTTCTCTGTAACACACACACACACACTCAAAACCACATCTTTCTGTCGCCATGTAGTCTTAAGATCTATAAGATCTACAAAATAAAGACATTTAGTAGGCTAATGTGTTTATTTGCATAAAATAGGACTGATCGGTCATAGTTTATCAACCTTAACATGACTGCTGCCTCAAGTTTCCTTTTCAGATATTAATCATATTGCTAGGAGCTAACAGAGGTTTATAGCTCCTAGCTAAGCCCCAGAGGTATAACTATTGGTATAACTAAGGTAATTAATAATTGTTACAGTTTCTGAGCTATTTCTGAAACAAAACTGTTGCTTGAACCAAGTATGTGATGATTTAGGGATACAGTTTCCACATATCTAAGCTAGCAAATATAGTTTGATTGCTAGCAATGTTTGCTCTAGTGCAACACTAAGGAAGACACCAAACTGTTTAGCTTGGTTGATTATGTTTGATGTTGAGTGTACAGAACTGACCACACTGAGCACCTGTTGAATTCCAAGCTGTATCCTTTGGGCTTGTTGTATTAAAGCTAACTAATTGCTGATTATGGGTATTAGCCTTTCGCTATCTCGGTGTGTATGCTTGGCACATCCCACAACGTTGCCGGGGTTAATCGTGCTCTTTACATTCTAATTAAAGCCTTTGGCTGATCTACTTACAGCAAATTACACTCCTCTAAGCTAAACTGGGTATCAGAGATGACTGTTTTAGACATCTAGCCCTGTTGCTAGCCAGTCCGTCACTTTTTAATATAATGCCATGAAGAGTTAGATTTGAAGTTTAACTTTTAACTTGTAAGTGTTTTGGTATTATCATGAATGGAGATGTGTAATGGAATGTGTCTGTTCTCACGGATGGCTTGTGTGTGTGTGTGTGTGTGTGTGTGTGTGTGTGTGTGTGTGTTTGTGTGTGTGTGTGAGAGAGAGAGAGAGAGAAAGAGATTGTATAGCAATTAATTCATATTATACAATCATTTCAGTAGCTAAACTATGATCTATGAGACACAACCTGACACCACACACACACACACACACTCTCTCTCACACACACATACACACGCTCAATATCTAAATCACAGCACTGCAATCACTAAATCACAGCACTGCATACATGTCTACAGGAGGCTCAACAATGCAGTATGGCTGGATAGAAGGTGTGCTGCTGTGCTGTTAACATGGAGAAGCTGGATGCTCAGAGAGCCTGCTGTTACCATGGTGACTGATACTTATACACTGATCAGAAGAGAGAGCACTATAGTGTGAAAGTGTGTATGGGAGAGGTAGAGACGGAGAGATAGAGAACGAGACATCAACTTGACTGTATGGAATGTGTTCCCATAGCTGAGGATAATGACTGAGAGGCTCAGGATTGAGAGAAATGAGAACATGTAGAGGGAACAGCCATGAAATTAAACAAATTACATTTTATAAATAAAAAAAAGAGTATCTTAGCTCATTAAAAATGATTCATGAAGAAGTAATGTCATAGTTTTTATATTATTCTTTTAATTTTTTAATTTTTTTAAACACCATCACTCCTGCTCTGCCATTATCCAATCAGCAAAAATGTGGAAAATGCTTTATTAATCAGAATTAGGGTTGTTGGTGCCAGATTTATGTATGTTATAAACTGCTGATCTGGGATTTACATGCACAACAGACTGGAGAGTTTACACAGAATGGTGAAAAAAAACATTCAGTGAGCAGCAGTTCTGCCAGTGGAAATAATGATAGACGTCAACAAAACTGGTTCAGGTTGACAGAAAAGCAGCAGAGTAACTTAGACAAATAATCTGTACAACTATGGTGAGCAGAAACGTATCTCAGAACAGACAGCTCATGGATCATAGAACAGCAGAAGACCAGCAGAAGAACACCAAGTTCTGCTTTTTGTGGAACACCAGATAAGGCTCTGGGTTACTTTTCACAAGGTCAGGGGTTCACCAGAAAACTGCCACTATTGGGCTCTTAACTCTCTCTTCTCCAGGGGCGCAGTATCATTGCTGACCCTGCATCCTGACCTCAGTGTCCTAACAAGCTAAAATTTGTGATAAAAAATAAATTCACTGTGCTGTAATTGATATGTGACATAAAATATTTGGATAAGATCAGCAATCTGTGGCTATAATGAATCTAATGGATCCCAGAAACTATACAGCTGATAATAGGAAAAAGTCCAACAAACATGCTACAGTCATTTCTCTCATTCTAAAGTCATCCATTGGAGCATATTGGTGATAAAGTCCTTGCTGGAGGATGAAATTTTTTTGGATGCTAACTCTGGAGCCACATCTACCCCCAAAAAAATATGAATGGAAATGACTTACACACATTTCCCATCCATCCCAAAATAACTTACAGAGAGCATCACTGCCGTTCTCTCCTGTATTTCTATCAAATGTCCTTCCTGTAGAACGAACCCACACTGCTGGCACATTATTTTACACCACCTCTGGGCGTTTTAAGAGAGAGGGAGGTGTCCAACTTGTTTTACCATCATCTATGAAGCCTTGAAAGATGCTCGACACAGCACATCTGAGGAATTACCTTACGTTACATCAGTTCTTTGTTTGTTTTTTGTTAGTTGGCAGATGCTTTTATTCGTAGTGACTTACATCAGCAAAAGTGTACAATTCAAGATACAGGGCGTAAAGAGTTTGCACAATAGCCCAGTGGTGGGTCTGTGTGTGCAGACACCAGATAAACTCACAATCTTCTGATTAATATTTTAGAAGAAAACACCAAAGATTATGGAACAGTGAGAGCTTAAATTATATTTTTTGATTAGCACAAATAACTAAATAAATCTGCATAGTTTTTAATATAGGGTGTCAAGATTCAGAAAGATACAAATGATAACGATTAAGATAAAGATTTAGTACTGGTGACTCCTCAATTGATTTTATATGATTTTTCTATAATAGCAGCTCTGACAATGGTACAAACCTCTGAGGTTTATATTAATGCACTTGTTTTAATATGGTACTGTTTCCATAGTAACATATTATACATAGACTTTATTGTGGAGTTGACATTGCAATATGGATTCCTGCATCCACCCTGTTTGTGTGGAGTTTGCACGTTCTCCCTCTGCTTTAGGGCTTTCCTCTGGATACTCTGGTTTCCTCCAGTAGTCCAAAGACATGCATTATAGGCTAATTCCTTTCCAATTGCTTCTCTTTTTTTACCCATCCCGAGGAAGACAGAGATTGTGCAAGCTCCAGCTGTGTTCCGCGTCATATAGATTTCGGACCTTCAGTGAGAAGAGGCCAACCCTGTAAGAATCCTGAAGTATTTAGAGATGTACCAGCTACAGTTGTATTCCGCTTCATGAGGATTTCGGACATTCAAGGAGGAGATGCCAACTGCATGTGGTCTTTGAAGGCAACAACCTTCTCATCAATACACAATTGTCGGACTGTATGAATGAGGATGAGGTTTCCTTTTGAGTATGGTTCCTCTCAAGGTTTCTTCCTCTTCCATCTAAGGGAGTTTTTCCTCACCAAAGTTGCCTCAGTCACCTCAGGCTTGCTCATTTGGATAAATACAAACATTTAAATATTAGTCTAATATTAATCTTGAACTTTTTGAACTATGTTTCTTATGTTCTGTAAAGCTGCTTTGAGACAATGTACATTGTTAAAAGCACATTACAAATAAAACTGAATTGAATTGCATCTCTTAAATTGTCAGTAGTTTGCCCTGTGAAGGGTTGGCACTGCACCGTGTCCATGGTGTCCCCTGCCTTGTGTCTCCTGGGAAAGACTGTAGGTTTCCTGCAACCCTGTGAAGGATAAGTGGTACTGATAATGGATAGATGGGTGTCATTGATTATATGGTTAATTTAATATATGTTTATTAAGCATTTATGGAAGGAGTCTCCAGTGGGAGCTTTGTAACAGTAAGTAGTCAAGCTGCAATTAAGTTTCTTCAAGGTAGAGTGCAATGGGGTTTCACAGTCTAGCTGCTGTATTTGTGCTTGTTCATGAGAGAGAGAAAAAAGAAAGATAAGGAGACTGTTAAAAATACACATAGCTCCTAAAATGTAAGTTGAAAAACTATACCTACATACCATGTGTCAATGAAATGAAATGAAATGTGTGTATTAAGAATCTGTGTTACTGAAGTCACAAGGGTTAATATAAATATAAATAAATAAAGTTTTCTAAACTTTTAACCTAGTGGTAATGTACCACTGTGACTGTGTGTGTGTGTGTGTGAGAGAGAGAGAGAGAGAGAGAGAGAGAGAGAGAGAGATGAGTTGTACTTGGTCAGTGGGAAGGTGCTAGAGTGAGTCATTCTCTGTTCTAGGAGAATGGAGGCAGATCAGGTTGCTAGGCAATAAAGTAGCTCCTTTTGTCCCCCCTAAGCACCAAGCCTCAAACATGCACCCTAAAGGCATTGCTCTGATCCTCAGAGGGGGCTGGGGGTGACACACACACACACACACACAGAGAGAGAGGGAGAGAGAGAGAGAGAGAGAGAGAGAGAGAGAGAGATGCAGTAGTGCAAATCATGGCAAGGAGTAAGAAAGAGGAATGGGGCAAAAAAGTAAGAAAACTTAACACTTGATGTGAACAAGGGAGCCTTGGAGCTAAAGAGGGAGGGGGTGATGGATAGAATCTTGCTGTGTGTATTTGGTGAAGGTGAAAACAGCAGTGATTTTCAGGCAGCACGAACAAACATAGCTGCAGGCTGAGCAAACAGAATACAGGACACAGACACACACACACACACACACACACACACACACACACACACACACACACCGTAAACACATATACACACAAACTGAACACACTTCTTATGCTTAGGAATAACAAACACATTCATATGCAGCATTTAACATACTGTAATAGGACAAAACTACACTTCCAACGTATACACACACACACACACACACACACAGAGGTCCCCCAGCAGGAGGGGATGCGCTGACGTTGCTGAGAGAGAGAGAGAGAGAGAGAGAGAGAGAGAGAGAGAGAGAGAGAGAGTGTGTGCGTGCGTGCGTGTGTGTGCTCACACAGGCATGAGTGTCCGGAGGATCCAGGTTCATCACTCTCCTCTCCTCCGTGTGTGTGTATGTGTGTGGACTGTACTGGATTGGGACTGTTACCAAGGAGATGGCTAAGTGAAAGGATTTTGAAGAAGGATTTTTGGGTTTTTTGTGGAGTGAGGGAGCGATGGAGGGACTGTTGTCACCCATGCGCACGCGGGTAAGTGCACCGGTTACCAAGGGTTACATGACCGAAATGCTGAAGTGAAAGAGAGAGAGAGAGAGAGAGAGAGAGAGAGAGAGAGAGAGAGAGAGAGAGAGAGAGAGAGCCTTCTGCCTGGAGACAGTACTGTAGTAAAGGAAAGGCAGAGAATGATACAAATAAAAAAGGGGGTTGAGGTTGTTTCAAATCTCTCTTCCCCCGATGACTGCTTCTGCTTAAAACAAGAACCAAGAACTGTTAGCCCATCATCTGTGTGTGTGTGTATGTGTGTGTGTGTGTGTGTGTGTGTGTGTGTGTGTGTGTGTGTGTGTGTGTAACAAATCATAGCACACAGAAAGAGTGTGTGTAGCAGGAAAAAATAAATCAGACAGAAACATAGTGACAGGCAAATCTAAAAATGCTAGAAATCTCTGTCAGTATAAATAAAGTTTTTTGTTATCTTTTTTTATCTTACACAATGACTACAGAGTCATGCAAATTCTACGAGAAATACAAATCTCCAGAGTCCAAAAGGATTGGCATGGCATAGTGAGTCTATAATGCAGGTTTTTTTTGTTGAAAAAAGATGCTGATAGTGTCACCAGCAGCTCATCTCCAATAACGCAGCTTTTCCATACGTGCCTTCTATGAGGGTTCATCACATCTGTGCATTTCATACCAGCATGGGCATTTATTACGGCCAGAGAGCCTCGCTTTAAACTTTAATGCACCAATAAATATGTATGAAATATATATGAATTGAAGAGAGAGAGAGAGAGAGAGAGAGAGAGAGAGAGAGGCAGCAAGGCTGTGTGAGATAAGATTGATTAATGACCAAAGGGTGCATGTGCTTCCTTTGAGAAATTACCCCCACACACGCTCCTAGTGTCCTGTCACTATACCTCAACGCTTCATCCTGTGCTTTATGTCTCTCAAAACCCAATTTTGCCTAAATTCATTCAAATCTTGAGAAATTTGTGAGACATATTTTCATACGTGAAAAATACCTTCGAGAACACTTGTGTTTCATTTCCTTCCCTAAACTGAGCCCCGTAGACTGAAATAATGACTAAATATTAAAGTTGCTGTTATTGTTTCTCATGCAATCTCTTAAGCCATTAAAGAGGATCAAGCAAAAGAGATCGAATTGTGGGAGGAACTAAAACTGCTTTCTAGTGTAACATGATAATTAATGCAAAATATCATACTTCAATATTAAAATAAGATTTTCCTCTATGACGGCCAATTTTCATTATTTCAGTATAAAAGGGCTAGCTTTTGAAGATCACAGACTCATATCCCACTGATTGCACATCCACGTTGGTCAGAGTCAATTTCTCTCAGGGCAGGAGGGATAGCATACTTTCTCAAGGTCTTGGTCACCACAGAGCTTTTTAACTAGCTTAATTTAGTGTAGAAAAAAATGACCTTGGCAACTCTGTCAATAACTTTCCTTTCATCTGCCCCTTCTTCGCTGATAATGTTCAGCAAGGGGCAGCATGATTCCTGTCCGAATGAGCCCCTAAGTGCTGTAAGTGTAATAATAACTCTCTAAAGGTAAATGGGGCTGTAAACGTGCAGCTCAACAATTGCCAACATCTTAAAAAAAGCGAGCAAATCATCGCCAAACATCGCCAAATCCTAAACAGAAACTTTTTTTTTAAATCACTGCAGACTCAAAAGAGGTAATAAATACATCAGTAGAATATTAAAATACTTGGAAAGATATAAAAAAGGTATGCTGCCATTGCTTTTCATTGTGCTGGGGTGACACCCTTAAACATACAGTATTTATGTAATATATGTGCTATATACAGTATCATTCACCTGGGAATGTGGCTAAAGTGTACATTTATAATGAGTTTTTTGGAACATAAATGGACAGTAGTTCATTTATAATGTAAAGCCCTACTGTAAACGTACACTGCATTCACCGTTCTAGGTAAAATATGCAATCTAAATGTACAATGTTTCCACCCTAGATAGAAGGAAGAGTGCAGCTCAGTACCCTTGTTCCTGAGAGTGTGGAGATATCGCTGTGAATTACAGTAGATTTCAGAACATGCAGCTTATGGTTAAGACTTTGAACTACAGATCAGCAGGTTGTAAGTTCAAACCCTAGTGATGCCACTGCTGCATTGGTCCTTGAGCAATGCCGTTATAACCCTCAACTTCTCAGGTGTATAAGATGAATTTGGTGAAATCACACATTATCAACACATATACATTAAAGCACAGTGGAATTATTTCCTTCATATATGCCAACTGAGGAGGTTGGGGTCAGAGTGCAGGGGCAGCTACTGTATGATACAGCGTCCCTTGAGCAACGAGGGTTAATGACCTTGCCCAAGAGCCCAACAGTGGCAGCTTGGCAGTGCTGGGATTGAATCGTGATCCTTCAATCAACAACCCAGAGCCTTAACCACTTGAGCCACCACTGCCCCACCACCACTGCCCCAGAATAAAAATGACATAAAAGTTACTCACTTTGGATAATTATTTCTGACAAATGTAAATGTATTTCATGTTATTAATGGTTCTGAACCTGTTCAGCACAAAACCTGAAAAGTTTTTAAGCCAGAGTAACAGTGTTCTCTTGTGGGCCTCCTACTGAGCAGCCACCTGTATGTGATGTGAGCATGTGTATGAATCCTCTACTACATCAAGATGCTGAGGCAGCGATTATAAATGCGATCGATAACGTTTTATTCATGCAGAGATCACCCGAGCATAAGACGTGATGACATAGAGCTGCTTTTATGTCCTCGCTCATATGAGCATATGTCCAAATCATTTAACATTAGTCTTCAGTTATGGGCATCTGGGACTGAAAACAGGTTTCAGCAGATGTGAACAATTTAGCACACTTCAGTTAATGAAGATAAAAAGGCACTTTTTTCAATGGTGATGCTCATATGACACACACACACACACACACACACACACAAGCACAAATGAGCAAGCTTGGAGTGTGATGGAGTAGATCGAGATAGATTCCTATCAGTCCTTTAGTCTTAGTGTAGATCAATATGTGTTATCAAGGATTATAAGGGTCAAAGCTTGTTAGATAAAGGTAGAGTGAGCAGGTGTGTGTGTGTGTGTGTGTGTGTGTGTGTGTGTGTGTGTGTGTGTGTGTGTGTGTGTGTATGCGTGTGTGTGTGATTTAAAGCAGTCGTTATCTGAGATTAGGGATTTCAGAGTCGTCTGTACAACTCTTAGTCTCTTTAGTCATGACTGCATTTCAGGCTGTTTAGTCAGACACGTCGATGAAATCAAGTGTGTGTGTGTGTGTGTGTGTGTGTGTGTGTGTGTGTGTGAGTGAGGACTCAAGCATCATTAGTGCGTGAGTCTCCATGGTGAGCTGTTTTACAGCTGTCCATGCTACCACTAGCAGATGGACCCATTAACTCAGACAGAGGCAGAGCCAGGCTCACTCCCTAATAACGGCAACCTGGGGTGTAGTCTACCACCTCTCTCTCTCTCTCTCTCTCTCTCTCTCTCTCTCTATCTCTATCTCTCAATCTCTCTCTATCTCTCTCAATCTGTGTATATGCATGTGTGTGTATGGATGGAGGTTTCTTTTCCCTGTCTGTTAATTAACTCTGACACAGCTGGCATGATGTCCCAGGTCAAACAACAGAGCAAACTGCAAATCCCTCATGAACTCAGAAAACACAGATGATTAAATTACCAAATAATACCAATTACATTCTCCAATCTCCATCCTTCTCTCTCAGTATCTCAGTCAGAACTAGTGAAGCATGGCTGCTGGCAGGTGGTAGCCATATTGGATGCAGAAGTGGGGTACTCCATCTCCCAGCTGTCATTGTTACAGTGATGAATATTTGAACAGATTAGAGAGCGTGGCCAGGCAGCGGGGGCACGAGAGGGCGGCCATCAGGAAGTGTTTATGAGGTCATGTGACAGAAACACTAGGGATTACATGTACTGTACAGGGAGCAAGAAGGATACACAGAAATGGCATGTTGGGGGAGGCCGATAAAGACATTAACACATTAACAAGGTTGTAAACTCAGTGGAGGTGTCTTGTTGCCTTTGTCTTTATGCTAATGATCTCTAATAGCGATCAGAAATCACTGCTGTTATTTATCTCACAAATTATGAACACATCTTCACCTGAATTCATTCACATATAAGATAAATATGGGAAAGCATAAATAAAGTCATTTAATAAATAATCAGCTAGTTTCTATTATTCATATGTCTCAGATCATTTTGACAGTTAACAACAAAACATATGAAGAAACAACTTTTATCTACTTAAAGTGTATGATATCAGACTGATACTGAATTCTTGATTACGATTGGTTATAAGGTGACAGAAGCTGAGATTTAAAAAGGTTTATATCAGAAGAAACAAAGAAAAATATATATGTTGAAGTGGTGAAGTTTTCTGTAAGGATATGTTTATTTTTTAGCTTTTAGGAAGTGTCTCCAGTGTCCGTTTTACAGTCAGTACGTTTTTCCACCACAGGAAAGAGCAGAGTTTGTATTTTCCAGGTTCTTGGTAAAATGATGAGAAAAGCTTTATATATTTCATTATAAGTTTTTATTATATTATATATATTTTTAGAGGTTCAAAGAAAGTAACCTATAAACAGAACAGAAGTATTTGTATTTGATATTTTTTTCTATACTGAATTCGTGTTGAATCGAACTACATCTACATCGAACTGAAACGTGGATATTTATCTCACAAGACTTAAGAACAACTTTCTTCCCCAGCACCATTCGTAAGCGAAATCTGCTGAACACAAACACATACACATAATTTAAGGATCGCAACAATCTGATCCGGCATTTTACACACCAAACCTATAGGTTTATATTCTCTATAAACCGCAGTATGTGTTTATTCACATTTTATTACTCAGTATGATTACATTCTGTTACACTTTAATCTCATTATATACAAATCCCTATGTTTGACTATTGTGCAGTAATTTATTTATATCTAAATATTTCTATATAAGTAAATATTTTCATACTTATTTATACCTTATACATTATTTACAATAACAAACTTTATTTAATTTTTTTTAAATGATATACAGTCGTAAAATTGTAGCTTGCCCCGAATCTTAAGTGTATTGCACTGTAAGGACTGCTTTAATTTTGCTTTACTCTGTATAGTGATGATAAAAGAATTTTAAATCTTGAATAGCAAATTTGCATAACACTTTACAACGCAGTTCCTTAATTAATGCTCAAGTATTTTCTCAGCAGGAAATAATTAAATGTTACCGTAGCATTCCTCAACTAATTATCCCGATAGTCGCTGTAATAAACTAACAAGTTAATTAAACTGTGATCATTTACTAACTATTATTAAACTACTATGCTGACAAAACCATTAGGATTAAGACTGTTATCTACACGTAACTGTGTCAGTCATACAATTTTGGCAGCAAAGTGATGAGAAGACAAATTTTCACAATAGCTGGCACAATAATTGAAAAATTATTAGTAAATTATTACATGTTCATTAGCGTTTCTGTTTACGAGTTGTTCATTGTGAAATGATACAGAAATACCTGAATATTTAATATATTAAGTACTGTCCATGACAAAGAAAGGACAGCTTATGACACTGATACATGTAGATGACACAGCGGGGGTCAAAATGTTATTGTTTTGTCAGTATAGTAATTAAATATTAGTAAATAAATCATTACACTTTATGCAAAACATTAGTTTGTTACAGTGATTTGTAATTAATTCAGTCGGAATCATAAATCAGGACTTAATGACCGTGTATGCTTTACACATAGAAAGAATTTGTCTTCGGTTACACAATAGCTCACTGTACACATAGGTGGCAATAAACATTAGTATAATACTAGTACAACAGCAGGGGTAACTTATGAACAGTATCGTTGTCTACGGTGCCATCTTGGATCTCATCTTGGATTATTGAAGATCTCCAATAGTAAGACTTACTGCTAAGTTAATAAGTACTGAAGCATTAATTAACAAGGGATATTATGAAGTCTGACTCAAATTTTTCTAACTAGGTGTTAAGTTGAATTGAGAATCAACAGATTCACGACTACCAGATAATGAAAATATTGAGGTAATTGTGAAGGTTTTCTCCAGCCTCAAGAACCTGAAAAAGATTAGCATGTAAAACTGGTTGGAGCTTATCACAGATACAAGGTAACAATTTGTTCATGCATGAAAATTGATTTAGTCACCTTCTTTTACAAGACTGACAGGAAAAGGATTTGCTCATGAAGCTCTTGTCACCAAATCCAGCCTCTAGGCTGCTCCGGTCCTGATCGATCACCTGCAATGAGAGCAATTTACCTCACACGTGCCTGGAGGGCTTTAACTCTCACCAGAGGTGGATGAGAGAGAGCTTTATGTGTGCGTGTGAGTGTGGGTGTGTGTGCATGTGTGGGTGTGTGTGGTCGTTTTCATTATTGCTCCCGTATAAAGTAAAAAACAGTGTGGTCAGTAGCTGTAGCTTTTGGCTGGAAAACTGAAAAAGGTTGCTCATCAGCTACAGGCCTTACTCAGCTCTGTACCCTAAAGCCATGCGCTTCTGAAGCCAGTGGTTGCCATAGTAACACCGAGCTGGGATTGATGGGATTCCATCGAGGTCTGAGGCGAGGCAGCTTCACACTGGGCTGTGATTATTTAAACACCATGTCTCCACAGATAACAATCACTTCATCACCTTCTCATCACTCTTGGATGTGTGTGTGTGTGTGTGTGTGTGTGTGTGTGTGTGTGCACCTCAGTAAAAGAACATACTGTTACGATGCAGGACAAAGGCGAGTGAGGATCCAAATGCAGATTTTCAAGTTTTAATAGTCCAAAACACAAGAAACAGAAGAACAGACAGGCAGCAAACAGGGCTAACAGGACACAGGAATAGGCACACCAACATCCAACATGAGACAACGACCAACACCAGGGAAGTGAACAAACAGAGTATAAATAAGAGACAAGGACCAATCACACAGCAGAACTAATTAAAGACAAAGACAAGACACCTGAAGGAGTACAATGAATGTCCATGGAAACCAAAGAGTGGGCGGGGCAAACAATTAACCACAGGAAAAGACAGCAGACAGAAACAGGACAGAAACACAGACAGACTCATTACAGAGCCCCCCCCCTAGGAGTGGATTCCAGACACTCCAACGCAGAACTGGAGGGTGGCGGAGCGGAGGCGGAACAGGGGGTGGGAAGGCGGGCCAGGTCCACGTGGCGGAGCAGGAGGCCAGGGCGGAGCCGGCAGAGCAGGAGGCCAGGGCGGAGCCGGCAGAGCAGGAGGCCAGGGCGGAGCCGGCAGAGCAGGAGGCCAGGGCGGAGCCGGCAGAGCAGGAGGCCAGGGCGGAGCCGGCAGAGCAGGAGGCCAGGGCGGAGCCAGAAACCAGGGTGGCGCCGCAGGCAGGGTCAGCGACCAGAGCAGGACCGGAGACCAGGGTGGCGCCGCAGGCAGAGTCAGCGACCAGAGCAGGACCGGAGGCCAGGGTGGCGCCGCAGGCAGAGTCAGCGACCAGAGCAGGACCGGAGGCCAGGGTGGCGCCGCAGGCAGAGTCAGCGACCAGAGCAGGACCGGAGGCCAGGGTGGCGCCGCAGGCAGAGTCAGCGACCAGAGCAGGACCGGAGACCAGGGTGGCGCTGCAGGTCGGGCCAGAGACCATAACGGCGTTGGCGGCCAGGGTGGTACTGGAGGCGCTTTGAACCTGTAAAGACGGACAGGAAAGGGAGAGACTGACAGAGACAGGGAGACAAAGCTGGGGACCGCTGGTTCCGTCGACCCGGTCGGTTCGGCTGGTTCTGTCGACCTGGTAGGCCCGGCTGGTTCTGTTGACCCGGTCGGTTCCGTTGACCCGGTCGGTCCGGCTGGCTCGGTTGACCCGGTCGGTCCCATCGACCCGGTCGGTTCGGCTGGTTCTGTCGACCTGGTCGGCCCGGTTGGATCCGGTGTTTCAGCGGGTTCGGCAGGTTCGGGCGCTTCAGCAGGTTCGGGCGCTTCGGCGGGTTCGGGCGCTTCGGCGGGTTCGGGCGCTTCGGCAGGTTCGGGAACCTCAACAGGTTCATGTGCTTCAGCAGGCTCGGGCGTTTCAGCAGGTTCGGGCGTTTCAGCAGGTCCATGCGCGTCGGCAGGTTCATGCGCTTCGGCAGGTTCATGCGCTTCGGCAGGTTCATGCGCTTCGGCAGGTTCTGGCGCTTCGGCGGGTTCGGGCGCTTCGGCGGGTTCGGGCGCTTCGGCGGGTTCGGGCGTTTCAACAGGTTTGGGCGCTTCAGCAGGTTCATGCGCTTCAGCGGGTTCAAGTGCTTCAGCAGGTTCGGGCGTTTCAGCAGGTTCAGGAACCTCAACAGGTTCATGTGCTTCAGCAGGCTCGGGCGTTTCAGCAGGCTCGGGCGTTTTGGCAGGTTCAGGCGCTTCGGCAGGTTCAGGCGCTTCGGCAGGTTCAGGCGCTTCGGCAGGTTCAGGCGCTTCGGGTGCCTTCGGTGCTCCAGCCGGTGCCGTAGGGATGCCGGCCGCCCGAACCGACGTCATCGGGGTGTCCGCCAGCTTGGCGATCAGCCGGTTCCCCCGGGCCTTGCCCGAGCTTTCCGGTCTGGCACCCATGTGGACGGGTTCGGTCACTGGTGTGCACAGGTCTGGGTCGGACCGAGGTACTGTAGGGGCCTCGGGCGTCCGTGGCTGGCCTGGCTCCGCAGCCCACGGACCCCGATGCCTACTGCCCCCCCCCAAAAAATATTTAGGGCCGGTGTCCGACTCTGTCCTGTGCACGGTTAAGGAGGACCCACCCAGGAGCAACGCTACGTTGGCCAGGTCCGAGAAAAGCCCCACCTCTCGGCCCAATGGCACTAGGTAGCGCAGCCCGTCCTTCAAACCATGCCTGAACAGGTCCTTGAGGGCCCTCTCCCCAAAATCCACCTGATTGGATAAGTCCAGGAATACCTCCGTATATTCCTCAATAGGGGAATCTCCCTGACACAAACAAAACAAAATTTCTGCTGGATCCATGTGGTTGGTCGTTCTGTTACGATGCAGGACAAAGGCGAGTGAGGATCCAAATGCAGATTTTCAAGTTTTAATAGTCCAAAACACAAGAAACAGAAGAACAGACAGGCAGCAAACAGGGCTAACAGGACACAGGAATAGGCACACCAACATCCAACATGAGACAACGACCAACACCAGGGAAGTGAACAAACAGAGTATAAATAAGAGACAAGGACCAATCACACAGCAGAACTAATTAAAGACAAAGACAAGACACCTGAAGGAGTACAATGAATGTCCATGGAAACCAAAGAGTGGGCGGGGCAAACAATTAACCACAGGAAAAGACAGCAGACAGAAACAGGACAGAAACACAGACAGACTCATTACACATACAGTATTGTGCTCCTTTAAATGTCCCCATTAGTTTTTATTCTTTTAGCTTTATTATTGGAAATTGGACTTCATAAAAGATAAAAACATGAACACACACATTCATAAACACACACATTTCATGGATGTCACACTAAATCGAAAGCTCTTATTGTGCTAAGACTCAATTATTAGCATAAAAGATTTATTTATTAGCAAACTCAAATCATTCTCATTTAGCTCAGTCAGCTGATGCATCTCACTGTCTGTAAGTCATGAATAAAATTCATATGTGACAGTGTTACTGACTTTACATGCAATACTTTATACTTTATTGCCGCCTGTTCTTAACAACCCATAATAATCATACATCTGGAACACATGGGCCATGAACACTGCATTTATCACTCTTTATTGTCGAAGGTGTGTGTGTGTTAGTGTGTGTGTTTCTCGAGCAGATTGCTGTAATCAGGCACAGTGACAGTGCAGTATGCAGTGTGTATCAGAGGAGAGTGTTTGCTTGCTGGCTGGTTAATGAATATTTAATAACCTAAATGTGTGTTCATTCAGATGCAGTGTGGTGTGTTGTCCTTTTCTCGAAGTCTGAACACACTTCTTTACATCTCATCATACCATGTGTGTGTGTGTGTGTTTGTGTTCTGCACATTTGCAGTTGTTCTACCCAAATGAGCAGATGAGTAATTGAGGCTTTCATGTGTGGGACAAGAAGCATCTCTCACACTCGCTTTGTCTGTTTCTGTTTCTGTTTCTCTCTCTCTCTCTCTCTCTCTCTCTCTCTCTCTCTCTCTCTCTGTGAGTGTGTGTGTGTGTAATTCTGTCTTTGCACATCTTTTTCCTCTCTGTCTTTCTCTCTCCTTTTTCCCCTCTGTATCTCTTTAACATACTTTCTGTCTTTCTCTCTATCTTTCTAGAGGAAAGTGTTGTTGCACATCTGTGTAACTCGAAAAGTGAGTGGAAAGAGATTGTCCAATTGAATGTTTATGCCATTTTTTTGTCACTGAGAAAGCGCTGTTTATTTACTGTTAGTGTTAGTTAGTGTTACAGATTACTTACTCCTATGTTTTGTTGGACATCACTTCTTGGATATCAAAACACATTTAGAAATACTAGTCATGAGCCTAATGTCTAATGCCTACTTGACAGCTGATAACATTTTCATGACCACTGATATAGTTCAGTAATATAAACAAGTAACATGTGATTAACTAAGACATGTTTGCCGACTTTAGAGTGCTTGTTTAGTTTTGCACAGATTTCTAGCTAGTAAAGTAACCTAACAGTGAAAATACGTTTATTGTCTCTAGTTTGTACCGTCTAAAAAGAAAAAAAAAAACTTCTTCAGACTTTCTTGCTTATGTTGCTGGAATAATTTCATCATTTCTTACTTACAACATAGTTTTGTGTTATTTCACTCAGGTGTCAGTCTTAGGTAAGACGTGAGGGCCGAGGTTTGAAGACAGAATTGTATGCTAGAAGATTCAGATTCAATTTTATACCACTTTTGATAATATGCATTGTCACAAAGCAACTAAATCTAGATTTAAGCTAAAAACTAAGAAGCTCTATACTCACAAAGCCACACATCTTTTTCTGGATGACTTCAGATTGTAAAACGTTGAATGAACAAAGGTCAATCTTTATGAATACAGCAGCAGGTTTAAGTTCTAAATCTGCAATATCCAGATAAAATGATCCACTTAATGAACAATGCTAAACTCAAGCAATAATGTTGTATAATAAATGCCAGATTTGAATGCTGAGTTTTCTAGTTCTGTTCTGCAAACGTGTGAATAATTGGGTATGCATTTTGGATTAGGTGACATTGCTACCAATAATCTTGTTAGCTACGTAAGCCTAAGAGATGCAGGATGAACCCAAACAAGCAGTTGAGAAGGCATACAGTTGGAGTGTTTTAGGAATTAAGGGCCTTTCATAAGTGTAGCACTGGTAGTTGTGATTTGAATTTCTTTTAAAGGCTCTGCAACATCTCCTCCCAGCAGGACATGTCTACTGTAGCTTCTCGGAATGATTGAAGACCTGGGCAGAATTTATTCATACTCATGCATGCAATGAATTCATGGATCACGACCACTTGGTTGTTGTGAATATCACAGGTTTTTTTTTTTTTTTTTTTTAACACCTACTCTGTTATTCTGATGGTTTTCTTCTGCACCTTGGGTTTTTGCACCTAACCAATAATGTCACTTTTAACTGTGTTTATTGTGTTTATTATTGCTGTAGTGCCCAAAAAAGTACATCTATCTATCTATCTATCTATCTATCTATCTATCTATCTATCTATCTATCTATCTATCTATCTATCTATCTATCTAATTATATTCAGTACTGGAGATACACTCATCCAGTGTATGATAGATAGATAGATAGATAGATAGATAGATAGATAGATAGATAGATAGATAGATAGATAGATAGATAGTTACTTTATTAGTCCCATGTGGAAATTCATATACTACATTCACATAGTACATCACCTACATCACGTGATGATGTGATAGAAAGAAATAATGAAAGAAAGTGCAGGATGCATGATGTACATACAGAAACTTAGTCTCAGCAGCCAGGAGAGGGTGCTGTGTGATGTTAATGTGGGTTAAAACAAAGTATTTTACTGGCACACACTGGCACCTAAAGAAAACAGAGGCCCATTGCGGACTACATACACAAACCCACAACTTAAACAGAATACCCAAACAAATGGCTTTATAAATAGTATTGCATTCTACTGTGCACCATTTCAGCCCTATTAATAGCCTTCCCATGCTTTGGCAGTGACTGATTTACAATAGAGGAGCATGACACAGGCCTGCAGTACTGAAACATGCTCTGTTGTGTGGGCTAAGGATCTGTGTTAGGGCTGGAGTCAAAGGTCAGGGCTGTATAGAGACAGAGATGAATCGAAGCCTATGGTATTAAATGAGATATTAAAACATACACAGACATTCCAGTGCTGGAAAATGAGCCTGGGTTGTGTCTAAAAGGCACACATGAGATGAGAGGAGTAGAGAGAGAGAGAGAGAGAGAGAGAGAGAGAGAGAGAGAGAGAGAGAAAGACGGGGGCAGACAGTACAGGGTGAGTTTGAGCATATGTGATGAATTTCACTGACCCCTAAAGCTGAACAACGTGCAAGGCTCATCATTTATGTGTGTGTATGTGTGTGTGTGTGTGTGTGTGTCAGAGAGAGAGAGAGAGATGCTCTGGTTCAGCTGTCAGGGTGCTGCATATGCTAGTGAGGTACTATGAGATTAATAATTTCTACCCTCAGCTCTATTCTGAAGGAGCAATCACAAAAGAACCTCCCCTTCACCCACCCCCTTCTGTCTCTCTCTCTCTCTCTCTCTCTCTCTCTCTCTATTTTTCTCTAATATGTATTAGACAAAGGTACATTGTCAGCTTCCTTTATATAATGCTTCCAGTGAAACATTCTCATGGGGTCCTATTTCTGTAACCGTACACCAATTTAAACACATGAAAACATAATTAACGGATACTAAATATAACCATTGTCATTGGACAGAAGTGAGTAAATGTAACTCTTTGTGGCATAGGGAGAGTTACACTATATATATATATATATATATATATATATATATATATATATATATATATATATATATAATCCTGATTGGATTATTAGAATTATTGAGACACTATAGCTGTTATGTCAGCTCCGGCTTAAACAGGCTTAAAATGGAGGCAAGGTAGTTCCAACTGCTAGATGTTTTTATTATTAGTAGTAGTAGTAGCAGTAGCAGTAGTAGTAGTATTGTTGTTATTATATTTAATTTTATTTATTTATTTATTAAAAAAATATATTATTTATTTATGAAAAACTTTTTTTTTTCTCCAGAATTTTGTGCAAATCTTGAGACTGTTGCCTGTATAAATCCCAGGAGTTCAACAGTTTTTTGAAATACTTAAACCAGCCAATCTGGCACCAACAATTAAACCACAGTCTCGGTGAAATTTTCTTTCCATTATGATGTTTGACCTTTGGTTAAAATATGTTTTTAATACAATACAGTATAATTGTGAGTTTTGTGCATTTTGCAATATTAGAATAACAAGTGTGGTGAAATTGTGATGCGTCATGATTAAGGGTTCCGATTAATATCACAATTTATCAAAATGTTCAGAAAAGTTAACCGAAACCTCTGATTAAGTAATCATGTTTTTTTATATATCAGAAACAATATATTGTAAAATGTTATTATATCTTAGTGGGAAACAAATAAGCTTATAGACTAGGAATATTATAGGGTCTAATTTTAAGCTTGTGAGGATATTCGGCTGGTCCCCAACCACCAGGCTGGGACACATTTGACTGGAGGTAGAGGCAGAGGTTGGGGGTTTTAGCTTCTGTCTTGAGGAACCATCTCATTACCGAACCCTGATTTGTGTGTGACAGTGGGGGTTAGTGGAGATTTGGGTTATACTCATAGCTCTTGTTTATTGCTTATTATATATATATGTGTGTGTGTGTGTGTGCGTGTGTGTGTGTGTGTGTGTGTGTGTGTGTGTGTGCGCGCCATGTACTGTTATTGTAATCCTCCAGTGTAGAGTGTCTGGAGAGTTGATTGAAGGTCCCCAGAGGGATCATTTTCTTTGACAGGATACACTATCAATACATAAACCCAGAGAGAAAAGGGCAGATGTAAAGAGAGGGACTTAGATTGAAATATGGTAATGTGAAGGGAAATATGGAAAGAAAAGGGGAGTCAATGACATGATGACATTTTCACAGTTCCTCTCGGCATCTGAGACTGTGTCTTGATGGCCTCGAGGACCAGGCAACTGAAGCAAAAAGCTTTTAGTCTCTCTCTCTCTCTCTCTCTCTCTCTCTCTCACTTACACACACAGTGATGGTGTCTCAGCATCTGATGTTCTGAGTTCTGTTTTATTAAAGTGGTCTCAGTAGGAAACCATGAATCTGTCCTCCCCTCATCATTCTACACCTGACACTAGTCATTAAGAGTAAGATGGACAGAAGCACAGACAAGTGGGCAAGTGTGATAATGAGAGGGTGAAACAGGAACGAGCACAAGTCTCTTTCTCTCTCTCTCTCTCTCGCTCTCTCTCTCTCTCTCTCTCTCTCTCTCTCTCTCTCTAAAATTTCCTGCTCAAGGGTGACCAATATAAGATGGCCAGATGTCCTTCTTTTAATGGATATCTCTGTTCAGTGGGTATTATGTGGCTTAAAGGAAATACTGCAGCATTTTCAAGCTTTTTCTTTGTCTTCTATCAGAAAATTTCTCTGTTAAAAAAAACAGAAACTGAAAAGTAGTTTAAAGTATCTAACATTCAATTCATTTAATTTGTATAGCGCTTTTAACAATCCACATTGTCTCAAAGCAGCTTTACATAAGTATAGAAACAGAATAAAAAATGTAATCACCTATCCCCAATATGCAAGCCGGAGGCACAATCAATAAATGTTCACACAAAAATATATATAATATATAAATATACTCTTTAATTTAATAAATTGTATTTTATCTTGAAATGTATAATTTACACTTGGGTTGTTATGGGTTACTGTAATCTGATGGAGCATGAACACCAGGAAAAATGAGAGTGTTTATTGAGATAGTGTTGGAAACACACACACACACACACACACACACACACACACACACACACACACACACACGCAAACACACAGGCACACCCGCAGATTTGTTAATATTTCTATCTCATCTTAAGACTTTAACATTCTTAAGATTATTAGCATGTAAATTGTAATTAAATAATCACTTAATTTAAGTTTTAACTCACAAAAGACCAACAGTGTTGTGAATGAATGAATAAATGAAATTAATGAATGAGATTTCTCTCTGGACACATCAAAACCGTCCTGATAAGACACAAGACAAGCGTCAGTGTTTAAACAAAAGCTCTTTTTTATTAAAACACAAACACCAGCATACACGTCAGAGCTGCCCTCGCAACACCTTGTGTTTCATTAATACTCTTAGTTACACAAGAGCCGGCTTGCTTTTGTAGCTGTACGTGTTCCAGGAAAACCACAGGTGCTTGCGCCCATGTGTGTGTTTGTGCTGTGTGTTCTCTGTGTCTATTGTGAAGCATGAGAGACTGCTAGAGGGCTGTCCTCATGTCCTCATGTCCTTATATTCTCCCATGCTGGAGAACAGAGGTGGGAGGAGAGACTCCAAGTTACTAGAACAGTTTCTCTTTTCCTGAAAAACACCACAGGAATTTCCACATAACCTGTTTAACATAACAGTACAGTCAGACTGAAAAGGCCAGGTGGATATACAGTACAGTAGAATCATAAGCTTTGTACAGAGTTTAATGTTCTCCAGTATTTATATGCAGTGCTTTTACTTTATTCAATGTTTAATCGTTGTGTTTTTTCTTCAGATGAGCAGGAATAGATTGTTCATAATCAAACTCATTCACTTGTGTTCAGTCTTTGGAGAGTAAATTACCCCAGATTGTCATAGTGTCATACATTCATGTGCTGAGATCCCAAATAAATATGAATGAAAAGACTGTAGTGTGTGTGTGTGTGTGTGTGTGTGTGTGTGTGTGTGTGTGTGTGTGTGTTTGTGTGTGTGTGAGTGAGACAACTCTTACAGACCTGGAGTCTTGCTCTGTTTGTCTATGAGTTCATTTACACACAAAAAAAACCCAAGAAGACATTTGTCCAGAATGACAGTGGAGAATTTTCAGGAAAGTTTAAAAATCAAGCAAATCAAATTTAGAATTCAATTACATAAGTATAAGTGGCTTGCATTAGTGTTCACATACAGTACATGCACACACACACACACACACACACACACACACACACACACACACATAACACACACGCACATAACACACACACACCCTCCTGAATTTTACAAGAGTTACAACCTGGAAATGAAATGGACTTAATTAGGAATACACATTCTGCCTCTACACAACACGCCCCTATAACATCAAAGTGGGAATTACATCAATATAACTACCTAAAGGTAAAACACATAAAATTTCAAATAAATCTTTACTATTTGAAGTGAGATATGTGACGCTATCAGTATCCATAATCCAATTTCTGTTGTAAATTATTTCTAGGGGCACGGTGTCTTAGTGGTTAGCACGTTTGCCTCACACCTACAGGGTCGGGGATCGATTCCCGCCTCCGCCTTGTGTGTGTGGAGTTTGCATGTTCTCCCCGTGCTCCGGGTACTCCGGTTTCCTCCCCCAGTCCAAAGACATGCATGGTAGGTTGATTGGCATCTCTGGAAAATTGTCCCTAGTGTGTGAGTGAATGTGTGTGTGTGTGTGCCCTGCGATGGGTTGGCACTCTCCGCCCAGGGTGTATCCTGCCTTGATGCCCAATGATGCCTGAGATACAGGCTGAGATGCCTGAGGCACAGGCTCCCCGTAACCCGAGGTAGTTCGGATAAGCGGTAGAAGATGAATGAATGAATGAAATTAATTCTAGTGAAACCAAGATTAATCAGAAAGCAGATAATCTTTACCCATATGTACCCATGTGTCTGAGTACGGATCAATTAATCTTGGTCCAGTAAACTATGTTAATTATGTACTTTGTTTGACAAAAGAAATTACCAAAATCTAATTTTCTTTAGTTTTCACAAGTACTCTCACTCACATAAATAGCCAGGCAACCTTATTTGAAAATCTAATCATATAGAGAATAAATGACTGGAGAAATCTTTAGATGTTATAATTTTTAAATTTGGAATTTTATTGAAACAATTTAGATATAATAGTTAACCGATATCAATCCAATAAGACACGATAGATATTCGTTTTTTATATCGTGTTAATCCTAACACTGTCTATGAGAGTTTTATCTAAAGTGTGTGTTCCTTTAATAGGTTTAGATTAGATTAGATTAGATTCAACTTTATTGTCATTAAACATGTACAAGTACAAGGCAACGAAATGCAGTTTAGGTCTAACCAGAGTGCAATAGTAGCAAATGCAGGATATACAGTGTTTACAAGATTTAAATAAGTTAAATAAAGTGGTAATATAGAAAAATTTACAGATGTGTGTGTACTATGAACATAATATACAGATTTACAGAAGGATATGTGCTGTAACAAAATATATGGCTATTACTATAAACAGTAATTTATGTATGTATGTTCTATGAATATAATATACAGATGAATATATATGTGCTATGAATATAATATACAGATGATTATATATGTGCTATGAATATAATATACAGATGAATATATATGTGCTATGAATATAATACAGATGTCTATTACTATAAACTAAAATTTACAGAAGGGTATGTGCTATAAACAAAATATATTGTTATTACTATAAACCGAAATATACAGGAGGTTTAGTAGAATGTGAGTGAAGGTTAAAAGGTTTCACAGACATTTAGCTCTCTTTATTTAACTGCGATTCCAATATCATTGTGTTTAGTTTGGTTTGTGCTAGTAATAATAGTAATTAAACTGTAATAAAACATGAGAGTGACACTGTACAGGACATGCACAGATTTTTCCCAGGAACATGCTGCAATACACAACAGTACAAGAGCTATTACACAATGGCTCTCATATACTATACTTATTTATTTATTTATTTATTTATTTATTTATTTATTTTACAGTATTTAGTAACAGCTTTAATCCAGTAAATGACTTCCGATTAAGTCCTTTTATTCAATAATCAGATGCTCGCTGTCCTTCTCTGTTGATCATGTATTGTGTATATTCTCTAAATCGTTTATTTTGCAGCAAACACAATGATTCACATTCAATTTGCAGCAGTTTATTTTGATGCTCTGCTCTTTGTAGAGACCGACAACTGAAAGATCCTTAAACGTATAATGAACACTGAGTGACATTTCTGTATTACATTATTTAATCATTTAATGATTCTGTGTGCACTCGGTGCTCTACCTTTATCATGCACTGTCGATTATATGAAACGTCTTTTAGGTTTGTGTGTGTGTGTGTGTTTGTGTGTGTGTGTGTGTGTGTGTGTGTGTGTGTGTGTGTTCAGGCACATGCATGTGTCCGGGTGAAAGAATTTCTGTGTGTGTGTGTGTGTGTGTGTGAGTGTGTGTGTTTGTGTGCTGCCTAATTATGTATGCTGGAGTAGCTCTTTGGGTTTCCTCATGCGTGAAATTGGTTTATGAGACTCAAGTTGTCGGTTAGATGAAAGTGGCGGGAAAACACACAGACAAAAACACACATCTTCACTGGAGAGAGCCAGGCATGGCATGTGGGGACTGAAAGGCTGCTCTTCAGTGCCATGGTGTCCACAGAAACGCTGACATGACGTCTTTCAGCTCTCGCTCTCTCTCAGCACGTTATATATTACCACTGAGATATGCAAACTACAGCGATTTATTATGGGAAAAGTCGCTGGCCACACTTTACCCTCTGTAA
>NC_083468.1:21784163-21791663 GCF_030014155.1 Tachysurus vachellii
CCATCCGAATGTGCCATATCCGTAACCATTACGGACAATGTCAGTAAAGATTATGGCGACTTTTACCTTCTGTAAAAACGTCCGGAAAAATTACCTCAGGTAATACTAATCCCGTCCGAATAGACCCGCTGTAAATATGTACTGTAAAATTCCGTCATTTCCTGTTTAAAAGTAGTTTTTGGCGCGTTTTCCAAGCATGGAGGCACCATGTTGTCTGTTTGCGCACGTGATAACAGGAAGCAACGTCATACGCACATGACGACAAGGAGGTTACTGTGGTGCGTAAAGTGAGTTACCCCTCCCACTTCTGCTATTTTACTGAGATGTCTTGTCCCGTGCGATTTGGCCAATTAATATTACAGACGTCCTGAGGTAAAATTGCATTACTCCACGTCCCCATGTAAAACTAATCCCATCCGAATAGGGCTTAAGCCACAAAACTCCTGCTCCGTCAAGAAAGAAGCTGTGGGCAATATTAACTGAAACATTCCAAAGATCTAGCCTCAAAAATCTTAAAAAGGAAATAGTAGGCCATCAGGGGACCTTTGGATTATTCATTTGGACATGCTACAATTTGGGACACAGGCATTAAAATTCTAATTTAATTCACGTAATTGTGTTCATAATTCATGATGTATGTTCATGTTGTTAACACAAATTAAAATAGCATAAATTATCTAAATACTATAAATTATGTAAAGGTCATGAGTCAGTTAACTCTTTTGAATTCCCAGTTTTTTATCAATTTTTCATTTATAATAGACAGAAAATTTTTGACAAATGGGTTAAAATTAGCCAAAGCATGAGCAAGTGTTAGTAAGGACAGGGTTCAGTCTCTGCTGCAGAACTTGATTATGTGCATAAAGATAAAGTATTTAGAGAGATTATATACAATACATCTGTCTTCACACAGGAAAGTCACCCCAGTATCATTAAGGGATAAAGGGAATGACTTACAAGTCCAGATGTTGTAGGATTCGTAGTGTTCTTCCAACTGCAGGCTCAGTGCCATCAACTCCTGCTGGTCTGGAACTTGAGCTCAATCATCGCAAGCTTTTAACCACTGAGACACCATCGTACCTCAGACACACATGAAAAAATTTCGTCTATTTTTCAGATGATATTTTTTATTAATGTTATAATCAGTATCCTAATACAATGATAAATATTGAAACGTATCTATACATTAGCATACACACAAACACACACCCAAACACACACAAGATCAAAAATGTGTGTTTATCAAATGACTTCAATGACTTTTGCGAGATTTGTGAGAATTTGAGGAATTCATAACACCATGTTTGAGACATGAGGGAGACACATACAGTTTTTAACACATAATTAGCTGAAAGTGTGTACAAGTCAAACAGGTGAATTTCAGGGCGTTAAGTGGGACCCCAGACCTCTGTTGTATGTGTATGAGTGGGAACTCAGCACCTCTGCTGTGAATTCAGTGAATCAAGCACTCACAGATAAGGCCCGTGATATTACTAACCCTACTCGCACACAATACATGGACACACATGATCTGCACTGCACAGCACACACACACATAGGGCCAGATGTAGTTTATGAACAAGAGTGGTTTGAAAAACAAAAAGAAGCTGAGGAGTTGTTGTTGAAGAACTAGAAGGAGGTCAGGGCTGGTTTCCATGTGCACTTGTTAGTTAAAACTGTTAGCAGTTCTGGAAAAGTGGAGAAATCTGTGACCAAGCCTTAATGACTTCACATCAAAAGCCACTTTGAAAAGTCTGGTCAGCAGCCATGATAATTCATATTCATTTACACAAAATAGTAATACCACAAGTCTTCAAGAATAACCGTGTTTTCAGCTTTTTCTCCCTTGTCCTTCACACTTTACACATCCGGAGGCATCCAGAGATTGTACCAGCTCCAGTTGTGTTCCGTGTCATGAAGATTTTGAACCTTGATTGAGGTGAGTCCAACCCTGTGAGGATCCTGAGGCATCTAAAGATGTACCAGCTCCAGTTGGCTTCATGAAGTATTCGGACATTCTTAGAGAAGATTCCAACTCCATGTGGTTTTTGAGGACAACAACCTCCTCATCAATACACAATTGTCGGACTGTATATTTATAATCACACCCTCCAGTGTCACCCGGATGAGGACGAGTATCTCTTTTGAGTCTGGTTCCTCTCGAGGTTTCTTCTTCTTCCATCTAAAGAAGTTTTTCCTCACCACAGTCACCTCAGACTTGTTCATTGGGGATAAATACAAACACATTTAAATATAAGTCTAATATGAATCTTGAATGTTTGTATTATATTAATTTTTGTATAATATTACATTTTTTGTATTATGTTTCTTATGTTCTGTAAAGCTGCTTTGAGACAATGTCTATTGTTAAAAGCGCTATACAAATAAAATTGAATTCTCTTTAATTCAACAAAAAAAGCCATTGAGTCTCTGGAAAAGTCTTCGGGGAAAACAGGAGCTGGGAAATGTAAGAATGAGCTACTAAAATACCTATGATTAAGTAACAAGTAGCCACTTGCAGGTGATGTACAAGAATCTGTCCTTGCATCATTCGGTGAGCGTGTCCCAAACACCTCAGGCTACGTTCAGCTTTCTTAACTGATATACGAGGACAGTGTATTCATCAGATGATCATATTAAATATAGTATGTTTTGATTTTATTTTTGAAATGTTGACTGCAGTTTGAAACTAACACACAACACACACAATTTATAGAGCAAGTCAAGTGAGATATCAGCAGAGTCAGAGTTCATTATCATGCCAAGCGATTCTTAGGTTCAAAGGGTCACCCGGAGATCAATGTCACGCTGTCAAAGCTCTGTGTGTGTGTGTGTGTGTGTGTGTGTTTTACTCTGACAGAGTCTTGTGCGCTCTGTGGAATTCTAGAGGTCATTCAAGAGACCTGCGCTCTGCCGTCAGTCATATTTAATTTTGACAGTCATTTCTAAATTAATTCAATTCCATCTGTTCCTTTGTGTTCATGTCATTTAGAAGTCAGAGGGAGCTACTATTCGCTTGGAGAGAAAAAGACGCTTATTAGCTGTTAACGTCATGTGTAGTTTTGTGCGGAAAAAATAAACACATGTTGTGAGCATACAGTGAGTATTGTGTGATTCAATAGTGTTCACAGAGTTCTTAATCTCACACACACACACAGACACACGCACACAGGTTTTGCTTATAAATGTACATATGTACAGGAGACATGTACAGCTCTAGCATAATTCTCATAATAATACCTATAACGTTTAATTATACCTATAACGTTACCTATAAAAAATTGCATTTAATGTGTGTGTGTGTGTGTGTGTGTGCAATGGTTTATCCTTATGAGATTCTGAATTTTTAACACAAAGCGTTTAGATGTTTTGACAGTGTGTTTTCTATATTATGCATGAGATGTTTTCTGAATTTTAATCATGAATGAAGTTTGCGGTTGCCATGGCAGCAATCTAAACTTTGCTCAAGCGAGTAAACACACAGAGAGGTGTTGATGCAGCTGTGCTAATCGGATGAGCACTGCATGTTTAGTTTTATGATCATTCCTCAGCTCTGACATACAAACGAACAGCTGCAGATGGAGAGCAGCTTTAAACTATTAATGGAGTCATAGCATCTCATTACAAAAGTTCTATCTATCTATCTATCTATCTATCTATCTATCTATCTATCTATCTATCTATCTATCTATCTATCTATCTATTTCAGTAGAGAACTGCAGTAAGAGCAGGAGAGGTTGTAAATATTCTGGAGTAGTGTTTGCAGTGTTTGTTGAGGATCAGGATATTTCAGAAGGAAGGAAATCCCCATCAGCTCTGATGTCAAAGTGTCTCTGAAGCTGTAGGAGGTGAAGGCGGTTTATATCCAGCTTCCTAAAATGTTGAAAGAAGAAAATGCACCCATACATGTCAGAGTGAAATCTCATCTCACTCATCACATATGCCACACTCGTCTTCTACAGCATCTGAACATTTTAACCTCTGCAATCATAGACGAATGAACACATGAATGGATGGATGAACTGACGATAGATAGATAGATAGATAGATAGATAGATAGATAGATAGATAGATAGATAGATAGATAGATAGATAGATAGATAGACAGCTTATGGATGGATGGATGGATGGATGGATTGACTGACTGACTGACTGACAGATAAACAGACAGACAGACAGAAAGGCAGCTGATGGATGGATGGATTGACTGACAGACAGATAGACAGACAAACAGACAGAAAGGCAGCTGATGGATGGATGGATGGACGGATGAACGGATGAACAGACAGATGGAAAGACGGACGGAGGGATGGATGGCCATACAGGCAGAGAAACAAATAGATTGTTTTGTTCCTCCTATCAGGCAAAGTCATGAACACAATCAAGCCTTAAACTGTACATGCAATCTGTATTTAATATGAAATTTATAGTGGGAACATTTCAGGGTTTTTTCTGGAAAGACTTCATGGCTTCATGGCTGCTATTAGCAAAATTGTCAAACATTTTTAATGCATTTTCATGGTATCCTTTACGTATGCCAGAACCTCCTCCCTCTGTCCATGAGTACACAACAACATGTGACTAGAAGCTGAAATAAAGGTTGTAGGAAGCTTTAAAGCTTAAAAAACACAGCAATGACATTAAACTGAGCCTCAAAGCATTAAAAACTACAGTCCACCCAAATCCTTTTGCATACCGGATTTCACAATAATACAAATAACACAAAACTCTCCCTTGCCCTGCTGTGTGCTCTTACATAAGACCATGAGGAGCTAGAGAGCGTGTGAGACCAGGACACACAACGCTGCATTGATCACACGGTCCGGGTAAATGGGAAAGGCTTTAGACACAGACACACTCTCGGGCACTCAGAAACCTTAAAGAGCTCCATGAGACGCACAAAGAACTCCTGTGTGTCTGCTCTGGCCCCAGTAACACACAGACACATACATAATGAAAGAGTCATCCTCACTAATCAAGTAATTTGATGGGAAGTTCTGGGTTTCCTGTCTCTGGGACATCCTGTGTGTATATATATATATATATATATATATATATATATATATATATATATATATATATATATATATATATATATATATATATATATATATTTAGATAGATAGATAGATAGATAGATAGATAGATAGATAGAGATATACAGGATGCCCCAGAGACAGGAAATATATATATGCATGTGTGTATGTGTGTGTGTGTGTGTGTGTGTGTGTGTGTGTACTGTAGCTATAGGTCAGAGAGAAATATGTAGTGTTATAAGTTGTAATGTTTCACTGGAAGATGTTAAGAGAGGTTCACACTGATAGGAGAGCTGATAAGGGCTAGGGGAAAATAATATTCACATTTACACACACACACACACACACACACACACACACACACACACACACACACACACACACATACACACACAGTATGAGAGAAGGGGCTGGTCATCTCAGAGGAATTAAATGTGAACAAGTATTTAGTGACAAAGAGACTCTTTCTAAAAGTATCTGATCATCTGGACAAGCGGATGCAGCTCACACTGGGACATTCACACACACACACACACATACACACATACGACTTTCAACAGGATAAAGTTGGCATGTTTGAGTCTGATACACACTGAGACTGAGCTCAGTCTGCATCCTGGCGGCATTATGGCAACTTTCTTCCCAAACTTTAAGAACCTGGGGCTCAGAGGTCTGAGGTTGAAGGAGAAGCTGTAATTACTTGTGCAGAGAGCTGATTTTAGTGCATAGTGACGTGGCTGTAGGTTTGGGATCAGGCTGTGTGTGACATCATGACTTTGGCGGCTCGACTGGACGATTTGGAGTCTACGCTGGAGCATGTGTTGATGGATGTGTTTGTAAGTCTTTTGACCTTCATTGGCATTAAGTCACTGCTTCATTACTGCTTCCTTCATTGTGAGGTGGATTGCGGACTTGATTCATTTTAGTAGTCTACTTAAGATTTGATTCTTTATTTTTTAGAATTGTAATTATACTGTATATTTGGGGAAAATGCCTCCCTCACAAATCTAGGTATTTAAGTGCTTCTATACCTGTTGTTGGTCTTTGGGCTGCTCCCTGTCCAGGGTCACCAAAGAGGGTCTTCTTGTCCACATACTTGATTTGGCATAGGTTTCACCCTGTATTCCCTTCCAGGGGCGACCCTTTCATTTTATCTGGGCTTGGGGTCTCTTCAGTGATTGGGTTAGCTCCCTGCCCAGGAATCAAACCCTGGGATCCTGCCGCTAGACCACCAGGAGGCTTAAACATCTCTATACCTACATCATAAACTAAAACCCTCCATCCAATCACACATCTTATCCAGCCTTATGCCAACCTCAACTGCCTCTGATGATGATGATGATGATGATGATGATTATGATTATACTGATGAACACTGCTGAAATATTGTTTCATTTAAAAGTGCTCACTTTACCATCATCATCATCATCATCATCATCATCATCATCATCATCATGGTAAAGTGAGCACTTCAAGATCAGTCTTAAAAATGACAGACAAATCCATCAGTGTTAACCAATCCAGTGATAAGCTGTCCGGGTTTATGACATTATGACATCATAATCTTGGGGAAAGTCTGAACTCTTTCATCTTCTTAAGGCTGTTTGTAGATATATATAAAATGGATGTAATTTGCCTCCTAATGACATCTAATATTATATACACAATTATACTTATTTAAATACTCCACTTCAGGTGTTGCTGCTCCCAATCCATCAAGCTTCAGGCATTTCTGCTCTCGTTGATTAAAGAAGGTTTCATCAAGTAAAATTAGTTTAATGATTTAGCTTTTCGTATAATAAAAAAAACTGTCATATACAGTGGCATTTTCAGGCATTTTAGTAATCAAAAAGGTTTAAATTTTTTTTTTATTTCATTTTTAGCAATTTTTTAAATCATTTTAGCGTTAAAATGCTGATGCTGATAAATTTTAAACGACTGTTTACTTTTTAACATTCATTTACATGCATAACATTATGTTGTGATAAAACCTTCTGAAATCTAGAGGTTATGGTATGAATAAAACTGTTTTGATTTATTTTAAGGGGTGGGGTGGGGAAGTTATTTTCTTAATTCCAGACCTAATTTTATATTTTTCCAGTTCAGAATTGCCCACTATAAAAGACAGCTGCCTTTCCTTAAAAGTAAACTCATGAGATACATGTTATTTCTTCTAAAGGGTGTGGCTCTGGTACGGGGGACAAGAGGACTTGCCCATGAGCTCGAAAATGAAATAAAATTGTAGGAAACCAAATGTTATGACATAAAGAAAAGTACAGCTCTGGTGTTTTTTTTTTAAATTCACTGTCTTTCATGAATACTGTTTTATTTATGCGTAGTCTATTACACATCTTATCCAGAAATACTGGGTTAGTTATATGGTAACAGTGAGTGTGTGTGTGTGTGTGTGTGTGTGTGTCTGTGTTGTGTGTGTGTGTGTGTTCGTGCGTGCGTATGTTTTGTG
>NC_083468.1:21796663-21806663 GCF_030014155.1 Tachysurus vachellii
ATGGAAAGCCAGATATCCTGTCCAATATGCTGGTTCCTTTTTTTTTTTTCATATGATTTTATTAAAAATTTTAAATATAGCTGTACGTAGCATGATGTCTGATATCATGACTAACTCATTTCAATCTAATTATATCTTTCATTTTTTTCTTTATGCTTAATAATAACCATTCTAAAGCTTTTCTAATACACTCCAGGGTGTGACTGGTTTTTGCTCAAAATACATCAGATTTATGTTCAAGAAATTGCCTTAGGAGCTTTACAAGCCACAGACTTGTCACTTATTCAGATAGTAAAGTCATCTCTTAAATATACAAATGAATGGTGCAAATGTTTTGTTTGGATTTATTATTCTGGATGCATAAAGATGGGTCTTTCATCACATATTCTGGCTCTAGGACCATAAATTTGTACCAGGAATCTCTGTCATTATGGGTCTTATGGGTGTATTATTTTGACCTTCAGTCCCATATCTTAATAACCTTTAATAACAGAATTCAACATCTTCCCTAGATTTCTATCATGAATCACATCAAAGTAAAGGTGTTTTCTGTTACATTTCTCTGTACAAGTGAAAATAAAAATTCGATTCAATTCAATTTTATTTGTATAGAGCTTAACAATGGACATTGTCTCAAAACAGCTTTACAGAACATAAGAAGCCTAATACAAAAAAAATGTATATTATATGAAGATCAATAAATTCAAAGATTTATATATATATATATATATATATATATATATATATATATATATATATATATATATATATATATATATATATATATATATAGATATATATATATATAACTTATATTTAAATGTAATTGTATTTATTCCGAATGGACAAGCCTGAGGTGACTGAGGTGATTGTGCTGAGGAAAAACTCCCTTAGATGGAAGAGGAAGAAACCTTGAGAGGAACCAGACTCAAAAGGGAACCTCATCCTCATTCGGGTGACACTGGAGGGTGTGATTATAAATATACAGTCTAGGCTATCAATTGTTATTGTTAAATTGAAAGTCTGTGAAATAAAACAGAATTTCAATTTAACAATACACAATTGTCGGACTGTATATTTATAATATATATGTATTTTCTATATATATATTTTGTTTAGTATTCTATTTAAGAGGCTTAAGCTCGAGTTAATATTTTATTTCTGTCTACTCTAGAAGTTCTGTCTACTTAGATGCCTATCTAAGGGTTCTCTGAATTTCTAATTTAATGACAATGGTGATTATAAGCAATATTATAACTAGAAATGTCAAGCAAAATCTACAGACAACTAAAATGAAATATAGCTTCTATCGGTGGAAACTTCAGGAATTCTTTGGCACCAAAAATACTGTTCAAATATCCTTCAAATATACTTTTGAATAAATGTTTGTTTGTTTTAAATAAATCGAGGCAGTTAAAGGGGTTGAGAGTTAAAGATGAGAGAAAGACTTTTCTGTGTAGATTTAAGATTTACTGTATGATAAAGTTGGTCAACTGGTCAAACTTCATAGCAGTTTTATATAATAGACGAGATCGTTGAGATCGGCTAAATGGTGTGTCATAATACAGTTCGGTATTTTAATCTACAGCTTGTAAATTATATAGTCTAATCTCTATATTTTTATAACGATGATTAGGATTTACATGTTCTCATTCATATACATATTCTCACTCCTTCCTGTGTATTTCTTTTGTATGATAATAAGAATGACATCTAAGCCATGAGATAAATGAAGCCATGCTGCATAACAGAGCAATCTTACACACTTAAAGGAAAGCACTATCTGCCCTCTTCCATGTACATGAGCTTATAGATGTCTATGATTGGCTAGAGTTGTTGTGACTGACAAGAGAGGGAGTATTACATCCCTCCCACCCAGTCATCACAGTTCCTTTGGCTACTGGACACAGATGGATATGGCATTGCTGTGATGAACTAACAATAGGGTGATAGCTTTTTCTGTTGAGTCATTTGTGAGATTTTTTTGAAAGAATTCTGACACTTGCCTAAGCTTTTTGCTCAAGAGACCTCCAGTCTTAACATATGAACAAAGAATTCTTTTACAATGTGTGAGTTTTGGCTGTGATGGCAACATTACAGTGCGGTAGTGTAAGTCTGGAACCTTAAATAATGTGCATTAAGTAGTTGTTCTGCTTTAATATAACATGATTAAATTATCAGTTCAGATCAATCAGGATTATTAGAAAAAGTGTGTGTGTGTGTGTGTGTGTGTGTGTGTGTGTGTGTGTGTGTGTGTGTGTGTGTGTGTGTGTTTCGATTATGTACCATTTTTATAAAAAAAAATTTCTTGTCTTCTGTTCATTACCTCAACCCCTGCCTTGCACACACACACACACACACACAGTTATCCCTAGTGTAATCTTGTTGGCAGCTTAAGGGTATTTTCTCATTGTGTGTGTGTGTGTGTGTGTGTGTGTGTGTGTGCCGGACAGCTTGGTAAAAGCAGCCATGTGATTTACAGCTAATCTGAGCACCAGATGGCGAAACGTCAAATATTCTGTTTGAGAGTAAGCTGGGTCATTGTGCAACACAGAAGCACACACTTCCTTTCACACACATACACAAACACATACATTAATGTATATACTCATAAATTGTATTAACATAGGGACATCGTTCTTTCATACTGTACATGCATGATTACACACAAACAGATTCTTGTGCCTAGTCACATGACTCGCTCTGGGCATGTTTGCTCATATTAATCCAATGACCTGGATTGAGTCTGACCAGAGGAGCTGGCGTATTTTGTGCTCTCTACCCAGGAGCTATTCTGCTACTTACAGAGAAAGAGGGAGAGACAGAGAGAGAGAGAGCGAGAGAGAGAGAGAGAGAGAAAAGCCTCCCTCCCTCCCTCCCTCCTGCTCTCACGCACTTACTCAGAAAGAAAGACACACATACCTCGTAAAGAAAGCAGCAGAGCTGTCAGAGAATGGGCTGAGTGAGTCAGAAAGGCAAACACACTGCATGCTTACAGGAAGCATAAAAGAATAAAAGATTAGAAAGAACACGCAAGACGGAATTTACAGAGTGATACAGAGAAGAGGAACGAGAGCATCAGTCTGGAAAAGAAGGGAGCTGTGGAGACGGAGAGAAGGACAGACCGAGAGCGTCTGTCTGCTCCGGGACAGCAGACACACTCGGCTCGTGGCACACGTTCTCCCAGTCAGCCTGGGAGCATGGTGGTCCAGGCGGCTGTAACGCCTAGCAGGAGCCGCAGGCTGCTCTTCAAACTGCCTGTGGCTACTCTCCGGAGGAACAGCGAGGAACGGGTAAGAAGAATAGACACGTGAAGAAAGAGAGGGAAACAGATAGAGAGATAGAGGTCGCAGTGGGACTGGACTGTGCATGCCTTTGTGCTTATGTGTGTGTTAAAGTAAACACTCTGAATTAATTGGAATGAACTGTACATTACTTTGTCACTGATACAGTATTGTCTTTTCTTTGGCTTGAATCGTAAATCATGAGGTAATAAGGTAGACGCCTGGACCTTAAGGAGAAATACTTTGTTTTATTCCCAGGTATAAGATACAGACTAAAGAACAGTACAGTTTAAAACCTTTATTTCTCCTCGGTTTAAATTTCTTTTTCTCTTCTTTCTATTTGCTATCTTTATTTTTTTTGTTCTCAGGCTGTTCAAGTTCATAAGAGGATAAAAGAGTTTATGTTTCTAAATATAGCAGGTGTGGAGATGGTAATGACAGCAGTACTCCAGGATAAAGCAGCTCCATAAGCAGACGATAAAATTGTCATTATAATGATTTATGTTTCTGGATGGCTATTAGGATTTTTCGTTCTCTGCATATGCATTGCTTGTCTGTTAAATTTAACTTTCAGTTTGCATAATTAAGCGTCTATGAAATGACCTCAAGGTGTCAGTCAGTCATCAAATCCAGGACAGGCTCCTACCTGCTAAGTTATGAAAATTTTCCTCATTCCATACTCAAATAAGCGACTCTTCACTTTTCCAACAAGATGGATTTTTTTCAAAGGCAGTTTAAGAAAGCATTATACCAACACCTGCGTCTTGAAAAAACTACCATTAAAGCCATTAAAAAAATAAGTTAAAGAACTCTATGTTTTTTTGAGCTTAACGCATCTATGGTTGTAGGTGTAATTACCACTGACAGGAATTTTGAAATGTTGCCCTGTACAGAGAAACACAAAAGGAAACACCTTTATTTTGATGTCATTTATAATGGAAATCTAGGGCAGATGTTGAATTCTGTTATTAAAGGTTTAATATATGTGACTAAAGATCATGAATATAACCTTTAGTCTAGCAGTAAAAGTCCTTAAATGAGACAGAAGGTCTTATTAAATCTGCTTTTTATTTAGTTTTATTAAACTTTTAATAATGCTGAAGCAATACAGAAATAAATTTTGTTTTGTAGTTATCTCAAATGCTTATTCTTCTCAAAAAAAAAATCCCATCTTTAAAAGTATAAATCTTTCTATCACACAGATAGGCTTAAGAATTCAAGTAAGCATTCTAGTAATAGAAATGGGGTTCATTTGTATAAATTGACTTCCTTCTCCTAAGATTGCCTTGAGACTTCCATTATGAATGAGTTAAGTGAACAAGTTTGTTTTGCTTCCCACTACAGATAAAAACTACACACACACACACACACACACACACACACACACACACACACACACAAAACAGGGCATACATACAGTATGTACAGATAAAATAAATAGTAAGCATCCTTAGTATTCCTTTAACTGCAGTTGTACATTGTCATACAATTTTCTATGTGAAATTCAGCTTTGCATAACTTTCTGTATCTTTTCAGCACTTAATAATTAGTATCACGTTGTGTTGCTCTTGTTTGTTCCTGTAATTGAGTTCCTTCTCCCACACATTGTGACAAAAAAATGGATAGCTGAAATACTTGACGGTAATGTGTAACAGCACTGCCTCGCCTCTTTTCCCTCTGCTTTTCTCTGAGGCACATGTATGTAATTACAGCAGTATGAATTATTGATCAAAGGATTTCCTCATGCACGTTACCAGAACTCATCCCCTGCTGTGTTCTTGTCCTCTCTCTCTCTCTCTCTCTCTCTCTCTCTCTCTCTCTCTCTCTCTCTCTCTCTCTCTCTCTCTGTCTGTCTCTCTGGCCTGAAGCAAGGGGTCTCTGACAACCTAGTCCATGAAGTTTAGTGGTTAATAGCAATGATATGATATCATGCAGCAGCCAAACACGGACTGTATGAATGTCTGAAACTGTTTAGCATTCAGCATCGGTTCTTCCTGTTTCCTATATGATGGACGACTCTGTAGTAGTTTGGGGCAACTGGAATATATCATGAACCCGATACATTGATGCCATTGTGTATTTATGATCGTAGCATGTAGAGGTCTACTCATTTCTAATCTCTCTCAGTTGGAGAGCACTTGGCTTAATGCACGGTCACAGCATGACCTGGTCAGGGCATGTGAGCACAGTTTATTAGGAGTTCACATGTGTGTGTGTGTGTTTGTAAGTGTGTGTGTGTGTGTGTGTGTCTGTGTCTGTGTCTGTGTGTGTGTGCTTATAGTCTCTTGATTCTTGATAGCAAATTACATTAGAGGCAGATTTAGTGGGTTCATGTATTGAAAACTCAGCAACACCATGGCTGCCCAGCTGCTCAGGCTAATTTTGTAAATGCTGTTTGTATCGCTGCTAAACCGGAATGTGAGGGATACACCATGCAGAATAGGAATGTATTGCTGTTTGTCATATGTGTGTGTGTGTGTTGGAGCCAGTTAGTGTGTGGAGTTTTTCTGTATTTTCAATAATATAGTTCCTATGGTCACTCATAATACAATTAAAACCACTATTGCGATTATTATTTTTACTAGTATAACAATCATTAGAATTAAAAACAACTACTATAACAACCAGTGCTAGTCCATTACTGTTGTTGTTATTATTAGCATTATAACAAGCACTACTATTACCACAAATATTACTAGAGGTTCTATTGCTAATACTACTACTAGTAGTTATTCTATTAATTACTTAGTAATTAATAAAGTTAATCCCAGTAAGAAATTTATAAATTCCAGCAGTATCCACAAACATAAGCAATAAATCATACAATAAATGCTAAAAAATTTAATTAAAAAGTAATAAATTAAAATTTAAATTTAAGTGCTAAAACAAATAAAATCTAATAAGAAAGTCATCTAGTACTGAGAGGTTTTTTGGACCTCCTGAGAAGTTTGAAGGGTTAATATAATAAGAAGACCATCACTAGGGCTAATAATAGACCTTCACCTACGGCTTTGATAGTCTAAATACAAATATAATTTTACTTCATCATCAGTCGGTCTGTTGGATTAAACCCAGAATTCAATTCTTTCTGAAAGTAGATTCCTAGGAGCTCCTGTAGAGTACTGAAGGATCTGCACTATAAATTAAAGTCCTTATAATTCCCATTGTTACGTCTCATTTCTGTTCGCTCTCTCTCTCGCTTTCTGAGAGAAGTTCCTTCTGTCTAATGAATAACGTCATATGACTCTGTCTCACACAGAGCTAGGGCTCCCTCCTCTCTACATGTACCAATAGCTGCTTTTAATCTCACTGATATAGCCATCATTGCTTGTTATATCTCAGCGTTTGGGGAGCTGTGCTGTTCAGCACTTCTTCATATGCTAAATGCTGAAATGAGTGTTGAATGAATGCTTAGCTCAGTGCAGGAATGTGCTGTGTGGGTCACAGTGAAGGATTTGCATCCGTGGTGTGTGCCGTGCGGCTCTCATGCGGTGTCTGGATGATTGGCTTCTTTGAAATGCTGCAGTAATTCCAGACTTTCCTCCGAGGCTGAGAGATGAGCTGTGGGGGTGAAGCAACGAACGAGAAGACATCATTATCACTATCAGCAGACAAAGAGATTTAATCAAATGAGCACAGGCTATTCTTTCTCCCTGATTACCAAATCCTTTCCACTTCCATCCCATCGCCTTTGTTTGCTTCTCTCTTATCCCTCTTTCTTTTTTTTCGTCCCTCATGTTCCAGCTTAATGGTGGATGGATTAGACTCAGCTGTATCCTGTGCATGCTGGTTTAGTCTATGTCCAATAGCTTTTGTCCCAAGGCTATTATGATTGACTGCTTGAGCTGTGTGGTTAAAGAGGAAATGGCAGTATGGTGCATGTGCATATGTACAGAGGAAGCTGGATAACATTGTATTTTGGTGGTGTATTCGACATAGCAGTGTTAGACTATGTTCATGTTGACATGTTGTGTTACAGATTGTGTAAAATGTACTGACCAGACCATGAAACACAAAAATGTTCCTCTTCCCTTTTACACTGTCATTTTTTAAAATTGCAAGCCACTGTTTTGCTCAAATCTGCTCTTATTTCACGTTAGCATGTGACCCATAGCTGTCCTTACAGTCTGCTGCACATTTTCCAAATCGCATAACGATCCACATGCATCATGAACATCATATTTTCAAGACCATCCATCACTGCAGCGCTGACAACATTGATTATTTGTTCCAGGGGTTGGACTGGTGACTTGTCACCTGACTTTGATCAGGGAAAAAAAGACAAACAATAGACTAGATGAAGTGGCTTAATGTATTTCTACATTTACTGACAGTCATCCATTTACTTATATAGTTATCCAATTTTATAAAAAGTATATGGATCATCAGTGCTGTCCTGATTAGACACTCGCCCTTAGTGGTTAGTTTTACCTAATTGCACTTTTCGACTATATAATATGCGATTATAAATGGAAATAATCTATATATACAGTAAATGTTCAGTATAATAATTTTTCAAAATGGTTATTCTTTTAAAAAAAATAAAAACATAAAAAATAAAAAAATAAAAATTATATGGTAAGGTAAACAAAATAAAAAATAAGCATTTCTCCTTTGTCTGGACACAAGCTTCAGTACACTAATTATTTTATTTATTTTATTTTTCAAATGTACTATTGTATTGTGCACACATTTACAATGTCATATTTACATTTTCTAACTTTATTAAGATTTTTAAAAAAAAAAGTCTGGAAGAAACAGTGAGCACTCTTATTTGTCATATGTGTGTGTGAGCAAGATATTAGCACTGAATTGGAAAAAGCTCATATAATCTCATCTTTAAAAGTAATTAAAGCAGTTTACGGTGATTGAAGGAGCCATTCTATGGTTGGTCATTTGTCACGTCAGTGAATTTCCCTCTTTCTGTGTCTGTATGCTGTTCTTGGCTCATTCATTGATAACTCCTAACAGACTCTCTGTAAAGTCCTAGACGTGAGCTGCTTATTGACCTATGACTTTAATTTGATAACCACAATGTGGTTATGCGACTTATTTCTGAGCACAGAACAACTTATCTACTTATAAATCAGCAGTAAATTATTTATACTGTATGGTTAACTTTTAAGCAGAATAAACACAGATCAGTTGTAAGATAATAAAATATATTTGCTTACTTTCCAACTTTAGTACACTTTAGATGTCAAAAGCAAACACATGATTTTAAATGTTCTCATTTCATTTTTTATTAGCACATTTGTAAGAAACTTTTAAGTCAGATTGGATTTTTGACGAAGTTCGCACAGCTCACATCATAATCCTGCACTTACTTCATCACCCACTCAGTATTGTTCATTTGTTTGTTCTTCATCTGTCATTCCACTCTTTCACATGCCACTGGTTTGTTCTCTCTCTCTACATGGTTTCTGAGGCTGCTTTATCCTAGAGTGTAGGAGATACATGTTGTAATTCAGCGTTACCTCCTCCAGCTGACCTCCTTTTGCATAGTTTTATCCATGGCTCCTTTGGATGAGGAAGGAGATTCACAAACACACACACACACACACACACACACACACACGTTAGGGAACAGGCTCCATGCCTGCTGATGTGCTCGACCTCTCCCTGGAGACTCATTGTTGCAGTGGAAGGACAGAGAGAGAGAGAAAGAATGCTAATTGAGACTCATTAAATTTAACCATACTGTCACGTCCTTGTTAGAGCTGGTCATTTGTGATGTGTGCTCATGTGAACTTATGCGTTGGTGTGCGAGAGTGATTCAGATTTTCCTTTTGTATATTACTTTGTATTGTGAACTGCTTTCGGAGAACTTGTCTTGTCCAAAAAAAAAAGTGTGTCCTTGAGTTTGTTTTGTAAGATTGTAGAATTTAGAGAAAACAGTGCTTCAAAACCATTTCCATGTGACTTCCCATATGAATCCGTATGACTGTCTATTTTATCCTCCCCTCCAACCTTCCTAGACCTAACCACAAGCTATTTTTATTTCTGCTAATAAATTCCCCATTACACATCTCCTGTAGCCTCTTATGATCGTTCAAAATGTATTCTACTCACAAACACACACGATGATGAAAGCACAGGTTAATACCAACAGTTAAACTTGCACACGATGATGACAGCCTCGTTTAATCCCAGAGGAGGACACGGTGGAACCAGCAGAGGGAGCTCACCTTGTGGTGTGTGTCTCATGATTTGTGAGGAAACCAAAATTAGTGACTCTGTATTCAAACTCCAGTAGACCCTTTAAACTCCCCTACAACTCTGGAGGGGTTTTTTTTCCAGTCTGAATTGTGGATGATTGACTCTCCATTGACAAAGACAAATTAATAAATTACTGTTTCGTGTCAGAATTTAGTTGATTTCAATACTCATTAAACACACAATAATGCTATTCATTCTGAGAGAACTGAGCTGACTTGGTATTAGTAAGTACCAAGTTGTACCCCTCTGTCTGTGCTCTATCTTTTCTCTCCAGTATACACAAACACATTTTGTGACCGTCTGTCACGTGTATTCGCCAGGAATTCTCTGCTGAACACACTTCTTATTTTATTTAATTCTCATGTAAATGAACCTAGTGCTAAGATTTGAGAGATTTGACTTTTTTTTTTTTTTTTTTTATTAACATAATATTCTTTCAGTTATTAACAAACGGAGCAGGAAGGTTTTGAACAATCTTATCAATAACATTCCACTTA
>NC_083468.1:21811663-21816663 GCF_030014155.1 Tachysurus vachellii
TGTGAATCAATAGGCATTGACAGAGTGTGGAGCTGGGAAGCTAAGTGAATGGCGCTGTTGCTCGCACCGTTAGCAGGTTCATGGCTCTCGTTAGCTCCTAGCAGGAGTAAAGAGCACCTGTTTCTAAGTGTCAATACATTCGAGTGCCAAATGTAGGGATGACTGCAGTGTGTGTGGTGTGTGTGCAGTTCCCACAGTCCTCAGCCATTCTTTAAACATTATTCAGAGTGCTCTGAGTGCCTCGTGAATCTGAGAAGGCTCTTGAAATATATTTTCTTATATTTGTTTTAGTTTTCAGTTGAATTGTCCAATGACTTTCTCTGCAGATGTTACATTACAGAGAGTTTGTTTGCAGAACTGAGCCACACATCTCTCACTTCTTTTGTGTGATTAATGATTTATTTAAAATACCAATTTTTTTCATTATGAGTGTTTGTTCAGCTTCACTACTTATTGGTTCCTGCCTGTACTACAACATTCAGAGAATCATAAAATATGATGAATTTTCAGTTTCAATTGGTTCTTATGAAGAATGACAGTTCTCATTCAGATTTAACATGAATCTTTTTTTTTCTCCAGCCCAAATGTGCTTTTCTTTAGTAATGCAGAATTCTGGTAATTTCCAAGTTCATTCCTCATTGATTAAGGCTTTATGTTAGACTGCAGCACACAGGATAAAAAGGCAACAGAATTCACTGGAACGTTGGAGCGTCCATATTTACTGCACAAGATTTACTGCTTAACAAACAGAATCAGCTGTCAGGTCATGTTCAGTTTTGTACAGTGTAACAGAACCCACTTTAGCAGCACGTGTATGTAATGTAGTACTATATGATGTCTCCTTGATCTCTCCTTGGCACTGTCTTTCATGATTTCCGTTCATTCTTTTAGAAACCTTTGTTGTAGAGTTATACATAGAGAATTTGTTTCACAGAGTAAATCAACTCAATCAACATCATATTAAATTGGTTGAAAGTAGAGCACCTTGTGATGTAGCATCAATTAAATGACATTATTTAGACCTTGTGTGTGTGTGTGTGTGTGTGTGTGTGTGTGTGTGTGTGTGTGTGTGTGTGCGCGTGCATATCCAACAATTTGGATATGTTTTGAGTTGTGCTTGAGCAGAAACAGGATCTGTGGGTTTCGCACAAGTCCTAGTACCAACATATGTTGGTATTTAGAACTTATCCACACTCAATTTGCTGGAGCGACATATTGCCTCCTACTGGACATTGAAGAAAACACATATCCATTTATAAATTAGGTCATTCCAAATTCAAGTGTTAGGACTCAGTAACAACTTTAGGATTCTGTAACAACTAAGGGTTTAGAGTTACACTCAGATACTGTGTTTGTGTGTGTGTGTGTGTGCGTGTGTGTGTGTGTGTGTGTGTGTGTGTGTGTAGAATTAGGGCTTGATATAAAGGTGAATGTATGTTATAAACTGCACTTGGAACATTAATGACATCATGAACCCATTCAGAAATAATCATGATGTCATTTCTTTGCAAAATTCATGGACACTCGGAAAACGGAGACACTCATGTCAAAGATCTCATCAGGGGTTAGTTTACAGAGTTTAAAGTGAATAAGACCCAAGCAAGACAGAGGAGTCATGTCCTGCTGTCCTAATGAGCTCCTGCTCTATGGGTTGGTGTGGGCTAGATGTGTGCTACAGGGCTGTCGCTTTAAAACAAACCAGCAACTGGGTGAAGGAGTGGAGTGGTGGGGGTTTGTGGGGGTGAGAGAAGGAGACTTGGTACATTCTATGTGGGAATGTTTGTGTTGGGTCAACCATGAGCTGTTCCTGTGGGAATTAAGGCTTGGAAAGAGAGAGAGAGAGAGAGAGAGAGAGAGAGAGAGAGAGAGAGAGAGAGAGAGAGCAGTAGGAACCTCTATAGTGTTTCACAGTAGATGGATCTCTATTCGTTCTCCCGTGGGGCACTTAGAGGAGAAAAGGAGTGATGAAGGACATTAAACGAGAAGAGAGCAGTGCCTGAAGACCCCTACCTGCTCACACACCTGCGCCGAAGAGGGATTACCTGTCCTCCACACCTGTGTGTGTTTCTCAGCTATGGAGGCTGTACTTTTAAGCCTAGAGGAGAGTGTGTGTGTGGGGCAGAGTGTGTTCTGGGATCTGACTTCAACTGCTCTCAGGAGATTGAGGCACACACACCTAATGTATAGTACTGTCTACCAGGTATGAGCTTCATGCTTGGGTGTGTGTGTGTGTAAGATACAGTATGTGTGCAGATATGAGTGTCTAAAGATGATAGAAATTCTGAAAGTATCTTTTTCCTGTTTATTCTGTACATACTGAGTGCTGTCAATACAATACTGTCAATATATTTACTAGTGAGACTGGCAGGTGGCCATAAGCTAAAGCTTTTTCATGTTGGAAATTAATACGACTTTGGGCTGTTGTTGTTGTTGTGTTGTTCTGAGACGGTTAAAAAAATAAGTAGATAGTTAGAATTCCGGGCGTCCTTGGGACGTTTTGTGAGATTTAAACAGTATTAGCGTTGCTATGGTGGTTTCTATGGATCTCCACAGGAGTCTCAGAAAGAGAGAGAGAGAGCGAGAGAGAGGGAAATCAGTATTAAGCCTGAGCTCCTCCTTTACCTTCTCACAGTGTAAAAGAAGCAGATCAGACCCAACAGTCCTAAATTCATGAATACAGAATAGACCTGAACAAATAATAAAATGACAGAAAGCAGCTATTAGCATCTTAATCTAATGGAAATAAGTTATAAAGGAAATAAATAATACCTTACCTATCACGATTGTGCATAATATCGTTAAACATTTCACTTATTCATATTATTTAGTAACTACAGTAAAATAATAGTAAAAGTTAAGTACTGATGTGACTAAAGATGATACGTCAATTTCCCACTGGACTTTAAAAGCAGATAACAAAATCTAGCTAGTTATACTACAGTGTTTATGATAAAAGCAGAATAATAACAATGATGCTAGTTCCATAATTCATAGAGATATTAAATTATCTAATAAGTTGACCTATTAATTTGTTTTATTTCTCTTAAACAATGTGATATCATTAACAGCTAGTAACATCCGCATGTTGTTTCTCTCCCACAGACAAGAAGCTACATTGCTTGATAGATTATGTGAGATGTAGTGTTTCTCACTGCTACATGCTTCTGCTTCATGGTCAATAAATAGTTTAACTGTGCATCAAATAGTTTTAAATAAGCAAACATCGTTGATTTTAAAAGTCATATTGCAAGCAGTTTGCTTTTAGAAACATTAGTAAGTTAAGCTGGTTAGCGTACAGCTTTGCTAGTGATGCTAATTCCCCACTATATTTATAGCTAGCATAAATCCAAAACACTACAACATACTCTACGTTATTTTTTTCATGGTGTCAGATATTAGTACTGGCAGTTTTACAAATGGCAAATGGATCCTGTGGGAATGTTGTGTTAACTTGTTAGACTGGTGTTAGCTTAGTGCTGGTTGCTGTTGGATAGCATTCAGAGGTGGTAGCAAGGGCAATTACAACTTCATGCTACAGCAGTATGGTTATAAGAAATGATCTAGAGATTCCCTGCTCATGTGGGCAACAAATGGTCAGAGCACACACACACACACACACACACACACACACACACACACACACACACACACACACACACACACACACTGAGTGCTGTGCTATTGTCTTTTCCTCATCTTATTAGCATTTAAGCTCTAGAAAACATACTGTGCAAGGAAAGGTGTATACAATGAAAGGAAGTCCCCTCATACACACACCCTCCCAACATCTTACAATCCAAAATGAACTTTGACCCCTAAAGAGGTCAGGTGTGTCCATTTGTGTGTGTGTGTGTGTGTGTGTGTGTGTGTGTGTGTGTGTGTGTGTGTGTGTGTGTGTGTGGAGAAAGAGGGAGAGAGAGATTAAGTATCTTCATAAAGAAAACAGAAGACACTGGTGTGAACTCCTGAAAACTTATACATTACTAAGGCTACCTCTCTCTCTCTCTCTCTCTCTCTCTCTCTCTCTCTCTCTCTCTCACACACACACACACACACACACACACACACACACACACACGCACACACACACACATTGGCAGCAAAATTGTCCCCAGCAGGTACTCTGTGTGAAAACCCCCTTTCCTTTGCCTCCTCCATTCTTATCCTTTTCTCACACAGTGATTAGTTTTTCTCCTTTTTCCTGTTTCTCTTCACTAAAATCTTTCTCTTGCTTTCTCAGAGCTCCTCAATGTCGCTTTTCAGAGTCACTACTTTTGTTTCACTATAATCAGCTAATTGCATATCTGCGTATGTGAGAGAGAGTGAAACAGAAAGGTTAGTGATGGTGGCTTAGTGGTTAGCACGTTCGCCTCACACCTCCAGGGTCGGGGTTCGATTCCCGCCTCCACCTTGTGTGTGTGGAGTTTGCATGTTCTCCCCGTGCCTCGGGGGTTTCCTCCGGGTACTCCGGTTTCCTCCCCCGGTCCAAAGACATGCATGGTAGGTTGATTGGCATCTCTGGAAAATTGTCCCTAGTGTGTGAGTGTGTGAGTGAATGAGAGTGTGTGTGTGCCCTGCGATGGGTTGGCACTCCGTCCAGGGTGTATCCTGCCTTGATGCCCCATGAGGCCTGAAGTAGGCACAGGCTCCCCGTGACCCGAGGTAGTTCGGATAAGCGGTAGAAGATGAATGAATGAATGAATAATAATAATAATAATAAATTTAAAAACATTTTAAAATCCAAACAATTTCCCTTAATAATTTTTCATTTATGTTAATATAATGTTCAGGGTTAACGCTCCTACCTTCTTATTGCAACTTTGCTTCCCTTTTTTGAATTCACCTACATCTTTTCAATAGGTCAAGTTGCAGCACTCACATTTAGTTAGTAAGTAATTTGTATTGAAATTTATTAGTTAATAAGCTATTTGTATTAAAAATTTGAAACTAGTTTTATATTAGAGGTGATGCAAAGCAGGATGATCCTGATACGGGGTGTG
>NC_083468.1:21819163-21826663 GCF_030014155.1 Tachysurus vachellii
ACAGGTTAGACAGTTATCAGTGATATAATGACAGCGAACACACACACACTGTAATACTGACCCATTTTACAATGAGGTTGATTTCATCAATTTTAAGCACTTAAGAGAAACAAAAAAGAAAAAAGCACAAATAATGAAGGACAGAGTTTTTTTAGTGTACAATTAGTTTTTGTTAGTAATCTACTATTTACTACCTACTATAATTTCCATATGATTATTAGTATATAATCACATCTTTAATTTCCAAAAATGTATTATAATCAAAAGCAACACATGTCTGTGTGAGAACCACAGACCTGGCAACCTGCTAAACATAACATAGAGCCTGCAGTGTCTCTGTTCACTTGTAAGTCACTTTGGATAAAAGCATTTACCAGAAATTACTGTAATATCAGTTATTTCTGCTCCATATTCTCAAAAATCTCTGTGAATGTAATTATATTTAATTGAGCATATGTGCAGAGACCTATGGTACTATATTAGCATTTAATCAGAGTATATGATCTGAATGTGTTGTCGATGCAAGCACATTTTTTATTTCTTTCTTTTTTTTATTGGTAATGCGAGTTAAATATCACAATTTATTTTATTTTAATTATGAATTACTTCTATATTGATATACAATAGGTTTTTCCCATACAGAGTTACTGATATATCAACATCTTCTTTTTCTCTGCCTTCAAATTCATTGTTTATATTTGATCTACCTGGACAGCGCAAGAAGTCATGGAGCTGACCTTCACCTTGAAATCTGCTCCTGATCGCTGGGAGAGCAGAACAGGAAGTGCCTGCTGATACATTTCCTATTTCATTTAGCTAATTAAATCATTTAGTGACCTCACCAAATGCTCCTTAACATCCAGGCAACTGTTCACCTCAACTTCCCTGTAACACCAACAGTAATTAAAATACATCATAGCACTTTCATCACACATAGGTACACACTCCCGACCCTGTGCAACCCAAGCTGTCATTGTAACTGAATCATTTGACTTACTTTCACTCGACTTCCTCCCTGCAGGAGCTCTATCGGAAACACTGCCTCTACCTGTAAATTATTCACAACACACACAATGAATAAGTCACTAAAGCCTTCTCATGGATGACATCAGTGTGATCCTGCTTTGTGATATGTGTGTGTGTGCATATATTTATATTTATATATACAACACAAAAATCTTTATTTTAAAAATATTTATAAACCTGCCTGACTTTGCATTTTGATATAAGAGAACTGAATCTAGTTGATGGGTGCAGTGTGTGTGTGTGTGTGTGTGTGTGTTGGGGGGGTGGGGGGGTGGGGGGGTTATGTAAATGAATAAGTTTGTGCACCACTGTTCATTGTCTTCCTGACTGAGAACAGGATGGTAAATACACTTCCCTTCTCCGCTGCCTGACCTGGAGTTTTACTCAAAACTGGCATTCCTGCTCACAATTAGTCCAGATACACAAACCTAAATCAAATTCCTTCTATCAATAAAGAAGTGCACTTCCTATCCAGATTTATGGCATTTGGCAGACACCCTTATCCAGAGCAACTAACAGGTATCTCATTTATACAGCAGAGCAATTGAGAGTTAAGGGCTTTGCCCAAGGGCCCAACAATAATCCAGGGATTTGAACTCACAACCTTCCAATAAATAAGTTTATTGGTCTTCAATGTAAACACAGAAAACTCTCATGACTGGATAGTGCAAATGCACCAAATATGTCTGAGATCTGAACATGTGTATCTGAGCCAGAAATTAGCACATTGTCTAGTGCCCAGACTGCACGGTCTGCTCCATCGTGCTGTGGCTGCCACCAGCGGAGCTGGGGGGAAAAAATCAAACACGTAGCAGAAATGGGAACTTTATTATATCATTTTATAATAAATCCAAATGTTTAGAAAATACTTTTAATATTACCTATTTTTAATTAAGACATTACTGTAAAAGATTAAATGGGACACAAAAAAAAAGATAGCGACTGAGAATGTCCATGCTGTTTAATTGACGTATGAAGTGCATCTGTGTGTGTGTGTGTGTGTGTGTGTGTGTGTGGTCAGCGTACATACTTGTAAACGTATGGAATGCATTCATTTACTGTACAGACACGCAGGTAAAAACCCTGCAGAAGGAAAAACATAATTTCTGCTGGGGAAAAGAAAAACCCTAGGTCAAACTATAAAAAAAAATACAAAAGCATCTATATTTGTTTAACTTCAGTCTTTAAAATACCAGGGTCTAAAAAAGCAAGTTAAAACATTTTAAAAATAAGAGGATTTATACCGTATTTGTTTACATTTCTAATGCCAATAATGAGTTTTTTTGTTCTACTGCATATCTACTATTTATTTGTTTAAAGTTTCATTTAATATTGTAGACCGTCTGTGAAAGTGAGTTCCTAAAACATGCCATGTGTCAGACAGTAGCATGTTCACCTTTACATAATCTGACAAGAAGTATGGCTTTATGAGGCCACACAACACTAGAGCTCAGCCATTTCAGTCAAAATGTTGTGAACATTAGCACAACTTCTATGTATTTCACAATTATGTGAATTTGATCTGAAAAAGAAAATCAAATCTATCTACTGTATCTATCTACTATCTACTGTAAATTCCACTTCTATGCAGTAAAAAAGGATTATTTTTTAATTATTTTATTTAATTTTATCACCCATGATAACTTCTTCACCCATGTACTTAAACCAGAGTGACAGACTATAATTTTAACTAACATTTTCGCAATAAAGTGATCTAATTCCAAAGTGATCTAACTCCAGAACTGACCTAAAACTGACTGATAGTAACACCTTTTTACAGGCTAACTGAAGTCAGGCTAGAACACTTTCTTAATGAACAGCAATTTTTGCTTAGTTAATGCTCAGTAGACATTTTTTAAATGAATGCAGAAAAAACACTGCAGTGGTTTTCACACATCGAGCAGATTAATTCTTCTGAATAAGTTTTATTTTTATTCTTATTATTCTTACACTAGACTTCTAAACACACCCATAAACTGATGTCAGACTTAGAAAGTGGTTGGACAAAAGGAAAGAGTGAGAATCCACAGAGAGGATCGCGGCCAATCAGAGCAGAGTGTGTGTGGAGTTCTGGGTGAAGGTATCCAGTAATGTGAGGTCGTCTCCCCAGGCACACTGAAGGTCTGCTAGATTTACGCTCGCTTAATTATGAATGAGTGAGGCATGAGAGAAGCGAAACAGATCTCTTGAAAACTGCCTTCTCAGCCTGCTACAGTGACTAAACTCATGAGCTGTAATAAATTCTGCTTAAGGAGAGTGGAAACGTGGGTGTGGCTTTGACCTCTGATGTTTATGTAGCTCTGCTCCTACGATGTCTTGAATGTCGTGCCCAAAAGGAAAACATGCGTTCATACAAGCCGGTGAATCAGATTACGTCTGAAACTCCAGCTTTGTGTGTATGTGTCTGTGGGAGGTCCTTAATATCAAGAAGTACCTAAAGTCTGCATTGACAGATCCTTTTCAGTTTAACGCACTGCAGATGTGTGGGTGTTGGGTGGCGTGTTTTTTGGAGGTTCTTTTATCAACAAACTCCAGAGTCCACTAGTTTCCCAGGAATCTCGAGAATTTAGGTCTAAAGATGGGCTCCCCATACAACCCCCCTCCACCCCCCCGTCCCCCCAACACACACACACTCAGACACACACGCCACCACCACCATTTACAGCAAAGCACAGAGCCTGGGAAAACCACAAAGTGAATCACACAAAGAGAAAGAAAAGAGTGGGTTCTGTGTGAAGTCTGGCTTTTAATAGATAAGACATTCCTCGCAAACACACACACACACACACACACACACACACACACACAGGAGATGAGTAATAGAATAATCAGTTGGTTTGGGACCATAAATGGATGGAGGATGTATATGACATGTGCTTCGTGTGTGTGTGTGTGTGTGTGTGTGTGTGTCTGTGTGTGTGTGAGAGAGAGAGAGATACATTTTGCACTCACTCTCACCTTTGTGATAGATGGGCTTTGAGTATACTTGGCTGCTGCTCCACTGACTCATGGAACTGTCACAAGCCAATTAAACAACACATACAACCTTAAACTGTTTTATTTTAGACACATACTAAAAGAAAATATCTTTCCCTGTGTGCGCAAATCTAGAATTCTATTCATTTTCAGAGTTACACTTCTGAAAATAAAATTCACTCACACTGAGGCATACACTAAAAAAATTCAAACAATTTGCTTTCTATTTGCTATATTGTTTGTTATTTGCTAGAAATCAATTCAGGATTTAAAAAAATCTACATAGCTAACAAAAAATCCTGAAGAAAAATCCTGCAGAAGAAAATGTTTGGTTCCTGAATTCAACTAAACGATTCATCTTTGTAAGTAGCTAGATGTTGTTTTCTGCAAATACATCTAACAACTTAATTAAAGTTGGTTTTTAATGTCTAGCTAGCCACTAGCAAGTTAGCTACCTTACCTACAGTAAACTAGCTGTGAGGATACATGAGCTAGTGAAAGACTTCTGGAAATCTACTGAAACCAAAATAACCCAAATAGATAGATAGATAGATAGATAGATAGATAGATAGATAGATAGATAGATAGATAGATAGATAGATAGATAGATAGATAGATAGATAGATAGATAGATAGATAGATAGATAGATAGATAGATAGATAGATAGATAGATAGATAGATAGATAGACAGACAGACAGACAGACAGACAGACAGTAGGACACAAAGACAGACATACTTTATTGATCTCTTAGGGAAAATCTGAAGAAACCTATGGACCATAAAGGACAGCTGCCTTTTTATAAGAGACAGGCATTTATCTCAAGAGAGAAAAAAACGTTGTTCAAACTACAGCTTATCTACAGATCAGCATTGTGATGGGAACTCAAATGTGTTAATCGTGCATAGGAGAAGAAAGCAGAGGAGAAAAAAGAAAAAGAGAGGAGGCATTGATCCATATCGGGTGTCCTGAGTCAGCAGTCTTTTTATGTTAAAGTGTCCTCTCTGCACCCCATTACACACTCTTTCTAGGACATTGAAAAGTTTCCGTATCTGTAAATATGATATGGAGAGAGACATTTACCTTGGAAGCAGTACATTAAATGGAACTGCAGGCATGGTGTGTGTGTGTGTGTGTGTGTGTGTGTGTGTGTGTGTGTGTGTGTGTGCTGACACACGTCCTGCAATTACAATAGTGCTCTTATGCTGCCTTCACATGCCATTAGAATTACTGTAAATAGCAGTTTTTCTCCAAAAAGCTGCATTTAACCATCCATTCCAGTGACAAGTAGGAGTTTGGGAAACAATATAAACATCCCAGGGTCTATCCCACTAACAGGAGACATGAGGCGGAGACATAAGAGGGACACACCCACTCATTAACACCTTAACAAGCCAATTCGTTTTTTGGAAGATAGAATGAATACAGCCCACAGGTACATTGAGAGAACATGGAAAATTACAAAGACCAGATCTCAGGAACAAACAAGGCCCACGGAGTATTTGTTTACAAAAATGCAATTAACTTTCACCTGTAATTATGGTCATTTTTTGTAATGGGTCAATTTTTTCAGGAACGTACCAACATACATCAGACAAAGCCATGAGGCAAGGCTTGGCAGTTTGACTTTCACACATGAGGAACAGAAGCATCTGAAGATAGCATTCGTGTGAGAGAACAGAAGCGTGTCATTGATAGCAGATATTTAAGCCACATGTTATGAGCTGGCAGTTGGCACCCATTAAAATGACTATAAAGATTATGAAGTATGACGAGAGCTATAAAGTTATCATCGTAACGTACAGATGTCTGCTAGATGAAAAGTTAGGCATAAAAGTTACACATAAAAACAGGTAGATGTGTATGTATGTTTCTGTGTGTGTGTGTGTGGTGTGTGGCCAGATGGGAACTGAGCTGTGCAGTGAAATTACAGCAGGATCTCAGACATTTTTGAAGTGTTCACATGTGGGTGAATGTTTTTTCCACAGACATAACTAGAAACACGTTTTTCTTTCACAACGCAGACATACACATGTGCACGCAAAGAGAGAGTTGGGGGGGAAGGGGGCGGAGAGGAGAAGAAAGGGAAAGCCCTATAAATTGAATGTTCCTGATGTGTATGGTTTGTGATGCCAGGCCTCTTTTTACAGCTTAATTTTATATTGTATGTGGAGAGAGGTTACAGCACTCTGTGGCCCCCTGAATCACGCACACATACATACTGTACACAGAAGAAAGGGCACACAACATGTAGAATAAGATGAGTGATGGTCCTCAGTAGTGTAATAGAACACACACACACCAGGACCGGCAGACTGATGAAAGCAGCCCGTCTTCATTTGTCAAGTGACTTGTTTTGTGTTGTCTCCTGCCACTGTAGTTAAACACTGCTGGACAGTTTGCTGCTCTTTAAAATCACTCACAACTGTAATTTCATAGTGATTAATAACTACAATTACAACCACGTAAGTCATCAAGCTATTATACTAATCCTAGTTTATACCAAGCCTCAGGCCTCACTCCCAACACCTGGTCCTACTCTCAAGAGCTCAGCATATAGAATTACACAAAGTTCAACACACACACACAGGGATGATTTCAGAGGTTGTAGGGGATCTTTGAAGTGATCTCTGATTTAAGGGAGGATCGTAACCACCAAGGGTGTCCTGGAAAACGCCTACGCACCCCCAACTTTCACTCGGGGGCCCTTTTAAACACTCCTCTGCTTTGGCCTTCTAGACCAAAACACCACATAAATACATGAACAGGACAGAAGAACTTCAGGGTTTTATATAATGGGTCTCTACTATAAAAAGTTTCTAACCTAGTACAAAGTAGTTAAATGATGACAGCATAGCATATTCCTATATCTTCTGTGATCTCAATTAGGAACACACAGGTACGTATTCATTATAGATGGGAAACTAGACAGACAAAATGAAGTCACTCCTTAAACGAACACTCCTTTAGAAGGGTATTTAGAAGGGTAGTTTTGTCTCAAATAGAACCCTAACTGGACGTATAAGCATTTCCCAGACGACGTGATGCCACTAGATTTAGTAGAATTCAGGAAATTTAAAATCGCACATCGTAGACTAATTTAAAACACATTTGTAAGTCTTCTTCGTAACAGCGTGCCATGCACTAGTAGCCCTGCCCCTTTTCTGATATGTAAGCAAAGTGACCATTGAGAGCATGAAGTGTCCAACATTTCACACTTCCAGTTGAATAAGTACAACATCCGTGTTCTTAAAGTGCACTTCTTCTTATTGTGATTTTCAGCATGAACACACTTCTCACACTATTTACACTACACAATGATGTATAAGTGCATAAATAAAATAGTGCATAAGTGTGCTATTTCAGGCGCACCAGAGAATTTCAACATTTCTCTGTAAAGAGAAAAGGATGAATAATACTTTTACTCAGAACTCACTTACAATGTGGTATAAAGACAGGTTTTTAATTCTTATTAAAAAGAAGTTTTTAAGTATTTTA
>NC_083468.1:21831663-21851663 GCF_030014155.1 Tachysurus vachellii
GTAGGGATGTGTTTGCATGCCAAACTTGTGCACTTCTTGTTTCTTGCCTCTGTGTGACAAGTCATGAGGAACTAAATCTCTGTTTAAAGGATGTTAACTTGGATGATTTGCTGAAAGAAAGCTGCAGACTGCCTTGTCATTGTTTGGGGCACTTAATAGGAAACCCTAGCTCATATAGAAGTGTGCATGTGTTTGCAGGTTTGAAGGCAGGGCCAGTGAGGTGATGGTGTGTGTGTGCTGCAGTCTTGCTCCTCTGCTCATCTCTGCACTGCAGGGCAGCAGTGGCAGCAGTAGCTCGGTGCCAGCCTGCCCCATCACCTGTCCTGCATACTGACACTGGCTCAAAACAGAATCGAGAGAGAGAGATTAATGACGAGGGAATCATGGTGCCAGCTACCCCCTAATACCAGTCTAGGATACTGGCCCTACATTCTGCATAATGCTGTAACACACAGAGAAAGAGAGAGAGAAAGAGAGAGTCAGTGTATTATGGTAGATTTGATGTTTCATTCCATCCTTACCTGCACTTTTAAACTTGTGCATGCTGTAAACTTCCCTGGATGTCTGAGGCGGCATGTTTGGGCCGTGTTTTGGGCCTGCGGCGTTTCAGCTTGTCAGCTAGTCGGCTTCTCATTGCAGGTTTTAGTGGCGTGATCCTCTGTCGATGCCTCAAACAGGACACTGAGGTCAGCATTTAATCTGTATGGTAGACTGACTTTGCTTGGCTTATGTGCACTGCACTCAGCCACCCTGAACTGCACTGCATAGCTCTATTTTGCTGTGTTCAGTGTTCTTTTTTTTAGACTTGGTTGTAAAATACAACAGATTGCTGTTAGCCTATAATAATGCATCATGAAAATGATATACGCAAACATTACATATGAGAATAAGTTTAAGGTAGTCAGTCCACCCATGAATTTTCTTATGTATGATGTATAATTTTAGGAGCTATAGATCGTCTTGTGAGGTACACGTCTTTATAGTTAACAATATCTTTTTACTTGTTATCAAGCCACAGTAAAGCATGCTGCTTACCGGTTTGTTTTTGTTATAGCTAAAAATGATGATATAGCTAAAATAATGGTCTGTGATTGGTTGATTGTGGTGTAACTAAAAGAAATGAAAGAAGCTCATTTTTGGTCAGAAATCTGTGTTTTAAGACCCTAACCTCAATCTCCTTGATCTGACCAAAAATAGATTAGGACAGACAATGATTTTAACACGTGATCATATTCTGAGAAATAAACATAATCTATTTTGCCACGCTTACAGGAGACAACGTTACAAAGCATTACGTTGCTAACTACATCCGTAGACACACACCTGCTCTCACACCCCTCTCTTCTTCCCTCTTTCCACATCACCAGCTTGTCAGAATCACACTGTCATTAAACGAACACTGGCAGCTCTAATGCTTGTTTAGCACTGAGAAGCTTGTTATTTCATGGTTAAAAAAAAAACTCCCTTGGTTTTGCAAAGCACAAATTAGATTTGTTAACGATGATGTTTTCTTATACCACAGCGCTGCAAAATGCTCAATTCTGATTGGTCAGTTATTGGTCATGTTAATTAATTTTCTATAACAGCAGCTTTGAGAGTAGGTACGACCTCGAGGTTTATTAACACGCTTGTTTATTAATGTGCGTGTAATACGCTCACAGCTCTATTATATCTATACAGAGTATACAGGAACCTGTATGACAAGTGCTCCTTTAAAAAAAAAATTATGTTTTGAGATGTGGGCCGTTTTCTGTGAGGTGATGATTGTTTGTCATTTTGGGAATAAGTCTCCAGAGTCAACGCTTTGTAACAGGTAGACAGGTAGAGGTAAAGCTTTCTGTCACAGGGAAGTCTCAAGATGGATCTGTTTCATGACAAGCTTTTCTAAAGAAAGAGAAAAAGCAAAAGGCTGCGAGAGAACGACAGTTAGAACGTAAACAATGACAAGAACTTTCTTTGTCCCGTTTCAGCAACATTAACCCGAATTATTATGGACTAAAATGCATTGTCACCTAAAACATTTAAAAAATGTTCAATTTTTTGTATTATAAGAACAGTAATATAATCCAGAGCATGTTGTTATTAGAAAATAATCATCTTTTGGTGTAACTTGCATTCCTTTGCGTTAATCTGGATTACACCACCACCCTGCATTTGATTGTTATTTTATTATTATTATTCATTTGAGAAAATGTGAGAGTAAATGGTGTTTATTAAACTATAATAAATATAGGCTTTATTCATTTGGCAATGGCAAGAGAAGGAAGTGATAGCTAATGTAAACCTCAGCAGGTTTAAGGGGATCTGGCTTGCTTTGATGAACATTAATCACACTTAAAATTGTGGTTAGGATTTTAGCCCATATTTCCCCTGAATTAGAATTTTGAATCTTGAAGCATTTTATACAGCCAGAGCTTCAACCCGAGACCAAAGTGTTGATGAAGTGAAGTATCAGCTGTTTTCTGGCCTGTTTTCAGGCCACTGTGTTTTAGTTCTTAATGCGTTTTCTTTACTTTTTGAAAAGAACACAGCTTTGGAGGATCTGTTGAACAGGAAGGGGTGTATTTAATTAGGGTTTAAGGAGTTAAGAAGAGGTTTTCAGGAGAATTAGTGACGAGCGTGCCGTGTGGGATGAGAACAATGTTTACAAACTGTAGCACGGCTGAGAGAAATCTGCCACAATTCTTTCCCTGGTAAAAAAGAAAATCCATTTCACAAGTCAATAACAAACTCACAGAGCAGTGTTTAGGTGGAGACTAAGACTAAGAGTGAACTCCCTCACACAGACACACACACACACATGCACAGACTCACACACACACAAACACGTGGTTCTGTAATATAGGTCCCGCCCGTCTCGTCTGTGTAGTCTTCAGCTTTAGACCCTGGCATGAGGAAAAAAACACAAGAATGGAAGGATGTGTTTTCGTTCTCTGACCCCCCATCCCAACCCCCCACCACCACCTCCACCTCCACCTTCCTTCACATGGAGGAAATGTGAGCCGTCCTGCTTTTATCAGCTCTATTGTTTGTGATCCTCAGGGATGGAGTTTCCTGGAGGAGGCCAGAGAGCTGCACATGTTCACCAGCTTGGCTCCCATGACCAACAGCCACACTGAAGTGTTTAAGAAATCTTGCTATTTTTTTCCCCATGTCACGATTTTCTTTTTGAACTTAGCCTACATATGGAGTCAGAAATGTTAGACGAGTGTGAGTGTTAGCAGTACTGGTTCCGTGTAGACGTGAGCCTTTCCTAGCTCATATATCTGCCCGGAACGTGAGAGGAAGCGGATGGGAAGGAGAAAGAGTAAAAAAGAAAGGAGGCCATTTTTTATGCTGAAGGATGCCAGAGATGATGGTTTGGTTTTACTAGAAGCATTTGTTAATAAGTCTGTTGGGAGGAAGCGTATGTTTGGACCACCTTAGCTGATTTGCCAGCCAAAGAAACGTCGTGCTTTAATGACCTAGGTGTGCAACTCGTCTGACAGGCTCTTTGTTCCTCACAGATGTGTGTGTGTGTGTCCCTGTCTGCCCTCAGTAGGATGTTTACCATTTCACTTGGCACAGCAATGGGAGTATGAACACATGCACACTGTGAAATATGAAGCCAAAAATGCACCGAATAATATGTTTTCTTAATATGTTGCAACATTACATTATTTTCTGTGTTTAATGTGTTGGAACGTATCCCCTGCATATTGCAACCATCACTCTATATGCTAGATGCATGTATGCTAGGACACGCATCGCAATAGTCTGAAATTCAAGTTCAATTTAGCGAGGCTGGAGCTCACCATGAAAATTGGCCTGGGACACGCCTTCTGAAATGACAGAAAAGCTCAGGATTAAACAAGGAATTGCAAGTTCAGCAATAAAGAGAGAATAATGTACATTAAATGAAGTAGTAAAAGTCATAGTTTCTCAAAAATAGTTACTAAAAAGGTACTAAAAGAGTCTGATCTTTGCATTTTGTCATAAATTGATAATACATATGAGCATCAGAGCTGGCACCACTCTTATACCCAATATCGGTATTGAGTCGATAGCAGCGTAAAATGGTGGGCTCGGATATCAAAGTGAAAAAAAAGAATGCATTTGTTCAGATCCTTTAAAACGTTTGGAATCGGATTTGTAAAATGTTTGATGCAAATCGTTTTAACGCTTGGTGGTTATTTAATAAGAAAGCAGCGTTCTGTCAGTGATGAGGATTGGACCTGATTAAGGAGTGAAACAGGGTTGTGCCATCAATAATGAAAATAAATAAATAAACTGCACTGGCAGTTCAAAGGTAGTCCCATTCTGAGGTAAAAATGTACGTGGCAACACTGAATATAACGCTCTGACCAAAATGCACACAGCTAGTTTACTTGGTTTTGGGAGAAAATGAAAAGCAAACACATTAATTGTTCAAGTTTTTGTTACATCTAATTAACATACATTGTATTTCTCTTTAGCATTAATGCCCTACCTTTTGTGAGATCCTTCTGTAGGTTACTCGTATAGTCTTGTACTTCAGTTCTGTACATAACACACAGGGATTTTGGTAGAAGTACGGAAAGTCTGTACTCGGATTTCTCATCTTTCTGTGACCAGACCCGGCTAGTAAAGCCATGCTAATGTCAATGCTAATGTTGCTAAACTAATGGCTAAGCTAATATCACTAATATCTGACAAATTCTCTCCTCAGCAATCAGTAAAAGTTGCTAAAAACAAAAGATAAATATGAGAAATATGTGAAAAAGTTAAATATGATTATGTGCTAAAAATGAGCCAAAAAAGATCATGGCTCAGGGACGAGTGTACAGATGGTTAGCATGTAGCATACAGCTGTATGGATATTACTGTTCTCTTCAGTAATCAGTCCTCCGATTTTGGCTGCATTCACAACAACATTTTTCACCTTTTGCTGTTGATTTCTTGATTTATCTGAAAGTGCTGACAATTTTTTTATTGTGGTTTGAAATGGCAAGTTAACCAACCAGATAACTGATAAATGCTACATAACGTGCTAGCTGCTGAGTCTAAACATGTTCACAGACTGACAAAATCTCTTGACAGAGAATAATTCAGTGATTAATCAAACAAGAAATGTGTCACAGACATTACATCTACCAGCTAAAGGCATTTACTAAGGCAGAAAGTGTCCTTATCTACTTTTACAATGTCTTAGCTAATCCTTGAGCTCTGTAACATGTTTACATTCTTCCTTTTCATTCTCTATACATCAGGGGGTCCATTGTCTAGAAGTCGTTCTGTTTTCTTTACATTTAAGGCATTTGGCAGACGCCCTTATCCAAAGAAACTTAATTTTTTTTTTTATATACAACTGGGCAACTGAGGGTTAAGAGCCTTGCTCAAGTGCCCAGCAGTGGACCTGGGATTCAAACTCACAACCTTCTGATTGGTAGTCAAACACCTTAAACACTAGGCTACCACATCCTCTGTGTTTGTCATGCCTCTGTTCGTAATAGTTTTAATCTGCTTTTTTTTTTTTTTTTTTAGTCCAAAGCGTCAAATTATTGTCAATGACTCTTTTCAGACATTTCAGTACTCTAGGTTGGTGTCTTTTTAGTACCGAGCCCTGTTCAGAATAGCTTTTGTAGATCCTTTATGAGGATGAAGTTTATTTCCTACATGGAAAAGGCTTCTTCTCTTATCATAGTATCATAGTATCATTGATTCAATGCATTGTGGGAAATGGCATTGTAAAGAATGTTGGGCTCTGAATTTGTTTGTGTGTGTGTGTGTTATGGAGATGAAGACGTAGACAGAATGTGCTCTGCGTGTCTGTTTTTGTGCTTGTAGGATTGGTGGTTGTTACAAGCTCCTGTATCTAATATTATTATACATAACCGATAAAGTGGCTATAGTTCATAGCAACCTTCTTGTACAGCAGTTATCTTTAACATGCAGGGTGAACCGAGTAAAAAGGGCCAAAACGTTTTAACATGCTTAGGTTTTTGAAAAACGCTTGCACTCCATGGAAGATTGTATTTTTTTGCTTGAGTGCAAATCAGCGAGCTTGCACGTGGGTGCAGAAGAGTGTAGACGTGGGTGTGTGTGTGTGTAAAAAGAGTTGCTATTCTTGTCTTATCATGATGACCCAGTATTTACGGTGGATTTCACCCTGCTGTGAATATCTCAGTGAATGTGTCATGGTTGATCTCACTCTCTCACACTCTCTGTCTCTCTGTAGATGACGGAGGGTCGGCGATGTCAGGTCCATCTCCTGGATGACAGGAAATTGGAGCTCCTTGTGCAGGTGAGTCACTTATTCTCCTCCCTCTCTGCATGCAAGTAAACACCATGTCCTTTTTACACCAGCATATCCAAAGCTCAGTGATGCGATACAGTAATGACGCATTCAGACCTTCTTTGCACTCACTGACTCTTAAAGCGCTGCACTGCCAAGGTGTACAAGATGTGTCTGTTTTTATGATCAGTGTCTCAGATTTCATCTCACTTGTGTGAGAAGGGAAATCCTCTCTATTCCTTTGAGAGTTAATTACCACCTCCCTGATAGAGGAGGACTCATTGTGTGTGTCTGTGAGAGTCGAGCTCAGTTTTCTAATCTTTCTTTGAAATCTCTCTTCCATTTTTTGTGTACAAAGCAGTTTTGTAGTGATTGTACATTGATGCTGCTTTTGTTGCTTTGCCTCTGTGTTTAGCCATATCACATTTGAAATTGGAAAAAAACTAAACTTGTTTAGTTGGTTAAACAACAGCTTCCCTGAGAAAAAAAGGCATTGCAATCTACTCTTGGGGGAATGCTGTGTGACATTGTGTGTTATTCATCGCTAGTTTTGATACATATTTCGAAAAAAGTCAATATCGACTAAGTAATGCTTTGCCGGTGATGGTAAACTATTTAGTTCAGCGATATGCAGGTTGGATCTTTGAGGATATAATTATCCGCTTTGCTGTGCATGAGCTTTATAAGCATCAGAGATGTTATTGTGGATGTCAGAATGGCTGTCACTGTTACCTGAGCACCAGGTGAAAAAACAAAACTTCTCACAAATCTCTCAGCACTCTTTTGTGAACGATCACCTCTATCTGCATTGGAAACATATCTAACTAAATTACAGTGAAGAGAACAAAACTTTCATCTCTGGTCATTTACTATAAATGTATTTTATTACCCCCTCTGTGTCCTTTGTGTAGCTTGTTTTCCAGCCATTCTTTGTTTTCGGGTCATTGTACGCATTTGAAAGTTAGCTCCGGCTACATTCAGATCCAAGCATCCTGTTCTGCTTAAAAGGTGAATCAGTTGGAATCAGACTGAACAAGATCTGTCCAAGCATTCACCATCTTACAGCCATCACTACACACCAGTACTTTATAATGCAGCTCCAGTTTTTCTCAGTCTGTAAAACAGTTAACTGTTTAAATTGTTTGCACTGGTTTCTGCAACACAGTTCTGTTATTCTGTGTAGATTGTCTTTAACATCCTGAGTATTATTGTCATTTTCATCACATTGTCATGTATTCCAGCACTACAGCTGCTCTATTATTTATCAGCCCCTGAATGACACAACATTTAAAACACAGCTGAAATTGATTTGACTTGAAAGGAGGTGCTTTTAGACAGCAGCATGGTTCTGGTTGTGGCGGAGCTAAAAAACGTCTTAACCTACCCTTGGATGCATGTACAAATCATAAAGTGTGCCTTTAAAATTTGGTTAAATCTGCCTCTTATTTTTTAACTTCTTTTTTAAATAACCTCAAGTGTTTTGGCTTCTATTGTACTGTATATTTTTGCAAATATGTTTGTAGATGTTTGTGTGAATGTGTGTGGGAGAGAAAGAGAGAGAGCTGTCAGGTTACTATGCAGCATCCTCACAAGTTAATCTGGCATGTATGTGTTGCCATAACAACCCCACTGGGTGATATCATGGCCGATGAAGACAGACACACACAGTCTGTTGTGAGGGGCGGACCCTTCCCTTAATACAATCAGCTCAAATAAAGTCGTTTAGGATGAGCTCTGCCTTCATATCAACTCAACCGAGTCCTTTGTCACAGCCTCCCCAGTTTCAAAGTGCCATGAAAATATCTTTTTGTCTCCTTAACAAGCACTCCTTCCTCTTAATGTCCTCGCCTTCAACACACGTGACAACACACTCAGGAAATCTGTTTAAGAGACAAATCGCAGCATTCCAAGCCTAACATAATTTAGGACACACATGCGGTTTGCATTCAGTTTATTCTCTCTCGGTCAGTCTCACTTTTTTTTTCTTTGCAAGCTGTTTGTCAGATGATTACCCATGCAGACCTGATAGCTGTAGTGTCCAATCTAATTTGAATTGTTCTTTAATTGTTGGAGGTATATAAGTGATTATATTCTATCACCTTTCTGACAGGCAAAGCCATTTAGATGAGACTGGACCTTTTAAAAAGTCAGAGAAGAAGATGAAAAAAGAGAAATATGGTAAAAGAGGCTGAATTGTGGGTTGAAAGTGGAGAAAGAAGGGTGACGTCTTACAGAAAGTTAGGACATGTCGACCACAAACCTGCCAACCTTTACTCATTTTATGTAGGAGCTCTACAAAAGTAGAATACTAACAGTTTGTGTGGCTGAAGGCTTCAGTGTTTATTATATTCAGTTTTAAGGCTTCTATAGCTTCTCTAGCTTTTTATCTCCCATATTGTCATCCACATTTCATATATATTTGTGGACGGACACTGAGTCACATTCCACACTTTATGACCTTATTTATCAGTCCTATAAAAGTGTGATTTCTCCACCCAAAGCAAGCGTTAACTTTAGCTTGCTGCCGTTAGATGTCAATGTAATTCTGTAAGCGAGGGACGGTGCCTCTCTGGGTAAAAAACAGGCCCAAATGCAGGGATAGGAAAACTAACTATTTGATTAACAAGATAACAAGGGGAACTAAGACAAGAAACACTGGGAAAAACATAACTAAACTAGAAATGAATCCAAAACTCAAAACTACGTAACACAATACACAGACCGAAGGCACCGAACAGAAAACACGGACAAAGACAAACACGGAGACAAGGATTCTGCCACCGCCAAATGGCTAAAAATGGGAAACAATTAAAGACACATAACGATCAGGTGTTAAGAGGCGGGAAGGAAAATAGATGATTTGATTAGTGAAAACGATGTGAATATGAAACATAAACAACAGCACTTGACGTAATACAAAAACACACACTGCCAGAATGCCCCCTAGTGCACCAGCAGAGAATGTCCAAACAGAACCCTCTGTTTCATTTATCTTTCTCTTTCCTTTTTGCAGTTTTACTTCTTTCTTCTTTGTCCATCTGTTCATGCGGGGTCATAGGCAGGTTAATCAGGCCAGGGGGGATACCAATCTCCCAGATTTCTCTCGGAACACATTTTCTTGCATCAGGGATTTCAGAGATGATTTCAGTGTCGACCGAAGCTACAGCACATTCTCATTGCTCTGTTCTTGTTGAAGGTCAAGCAAGTCTCATTTCTAGCTCCTGTTCTGAAAATATGCTTAGGTACAAGTTTTCTTTGAAGCTGAGTGGAATCAGATTGGTGCCGGTCTGCTATGCAACAGCTATGCAAGAGCAAAACATGTGTGCATGTGTGCACTACACTCCTGGCTCTTTTATTGAATGTTGAGGTAGAAGTTTGTCCATGTATTAGATTTATAATTGTACAAGATTTCCTATACAAAAGGAGCTGACTTCGGTTTGGCAGGAAAGTTCCAAGATCTGAGCTAGCGTTCTTCATTCAAGCTGAGACTCCATGAAGCTAGGGGCTAAAGCTCACAGAGATAATGAATGAATTAGCTGGATTGGGTTGTTCTGTAGATGTCAAGAATTGACATTACCCAAGATTAGATTTCATAGTGTTATAGATAAATGGATGGATGGCTGAATGGATAGATAGATATATGTGCTTTTAGATATGAATTCATTAAAACTGGCCACATTTTGTTTAATGTTTGTGCTTGACTCCAGAAATAATTGTCCACAATTCCAAATGAACTCAGTTGTTGAAGATGATGAATGAGTTTTATGACTGTGCTATGGACATGACTACATCTGTATATAGACTATTGTACAAATATCAGTAAATGTTCTCATATGTTTTATATGAAAACATTTCCGATGGCTTAATTCAAAACAGAGACTGGAACAAGCCCTCTTAATAGCGAATTAGCCTACTTAATAGTGAATACACGACTTATTTTCTTTATACATGAGCAGAAAATACCTAAACCAAAATGAAAGCATGCATTTTATTTCATTTGAGAACAGGAAATTGCAAATTGAGCATGTATAAATTAGCTAAATTTTGTATAAAATCATCTATTTTCTGACTACTAGTATCCACATTACTGTAAAAAATTTGCTTTGAAGAGCAAGTAGTAAAGATTTTTAAAAACTAGTTAGCTTCTAGTGCTAATAGAGAATTCTAGAAAAATACAGTATCTGTGCTTAGCTAGTGATAAATAGCATTTAGCTCAGCTAGATCAGGTGACTTTTGGTTTAATAGAAAGTAAAATATAATTTTTTTTCTAGTTTTTTTTTTCCTGTCTATGTGTGTACACAGGTTTGTAAGCTAGGTATTGCTTCTACATGTGGCAGCTTGTTGTGAGTCAGATTTTGAACCATGTGTGTCCTCTCTGGGCTAGTCTTTCATTAGCAGGCTGTAATTTCCCTCTGCTATAATTTTGGCTAATGGTGGCTTGTGTATTAGGGTGGAGGTCTGAGGTAAAAACTTAGCTATATCCATAGCATCTGTTTGTTGTACATCATACTGACTTCACTCTTGTCCTGAAGGGTTTCCATGTTCCTTGTGTTTTTTCTTTGCTTTTATTTTTCTCTCCTCAGATGACATTTAAACTGTGCATATGTGTCTGTGAGAGCTGCTAATCCCCTAAAATACAGTTGCACTGCAAGCTAATGCAAGCTTTGGTAAACCAAAGCACAGAGTCATGCCGTGTCAGCCGCTGCCAGTCACCAGCAACAAAGAAAAACCTTTGTGGTACAAATCTACACTAATCCGCTTTAAAAAGACAGACCTGTTTTGTGGTGCTCTACTTATTTTTTCAAAAAACGGCACATCAACTTTTCAGGGACCTGCATTCATGAAAGTGCATTCTTTTAAAATTATTTATTATGCCACACAGATATCACAGTTAGTATCTGATAAAAATCAAGTGAGGAAAACAATTTAATATGTCCTCCAGTTCCCACAGTTCCCTGACTGTGATGGTTGTGTTAGGATTAATTTGAAGAAGTAATCGTTGTTAAGGAAACTGAAAGAAAGAGTTATTTGTGACAGCTAATATAGCCAGTCAGCAAAAGTTCAGACTTTCGTAACTTGTTAGTTAGCTAGCTAGCTAACAGTAGAAGGTAACGCTCCATATAAAAAACATGGCTACAAATATGGCTTTTATCTTTATATTTGAAATCTAAGTAAAAAATTGTCTCAATGAACCGATAAATGTGCAGCTTTTTATTTTATCGGACAAAATCTAGCGCTAGCTGGGCTATCTAGGCTATCTGAATCATGCATACATATCTAGTCATACCTACAGACTAATGGTCATACTATAACCTGAGAGTGAGTAAGACATTGTTGATTTTTAATTTAAAATTATTTTGCTAATTTAATTCAATTAAATAATAAAAATCCTCATGTACATCTGTTCATAATTTAGTCTTAGACCCTGTGATTGTGATCCATGGTTTATTTCATTATACGATCATTCCAGGTTATTTCTCATATACTCCCAGTGCATTGCGGGTCATTTGTATTATACGTATTATAGGCAAAGTATTACGTGGAAGTATATCGCCGCTGAAGTGAGTAGTGAGTTGTTATGATGCCAAACCAAGGTGTTCATAGGAAATAAATAAGAAATTGATGAAGCTTGTCCTTTTATCGTGTGGCACTATAATGTTAGGCCTTCAACTGATTCTCTGTGTTATTAAATCACGGTACACCGGATATTCTTCCTGCATCAGTGCATACATGGATTACATAATACCCACTTCAGAAGCTTGTCTGAAAAGAGAGAGAGAGAGAGAGAGAGAGAGAGAGAGAGAGAGAGAGAGCACTCAGGTGTTGACATCAACTGGGTGTTGAATAATCTGATCATCTCACCATGTTACTTCCTGTTTACATTTCACAAAGGCCTACCGTGGTATCCAGATTAAATGAAACGTCATCTTGATATATGAAGTGAAGATGCATCGAAAGCAAATACAGCTCATGAACTACACACTGAATTATTCATCAGTTTCAAATCCCAGGCTTCATCCGTACGGTTAATCTGCGTCAAGAAGAAGTAAAGAGCCACTAAAGAACTAATCCATTCATGAATTTTTAAATCCAATAAGAGATGTTCTTATTTAGTAAAATTGTGAGCACAGCAGAATTAACGAAAAAATTGCCCATTTGATTCCTGGCATATATGTAAAAAAAAATGCATTAATGAAGCATTTGTCAAACAAGCATACTGTTAATCCTGGGTGTGGAATCAGTGTGTGTTAAATATTCATGTGATATTCGAGTGCATAAAACTTACGGCTATGAAAAAGGTTAACTTATTGCATGTGACTTAATGCTAGGACAAAAGTGTAAAGTTAAACATAAAAATACAAAATAGCAAGAATCATGAATTGTAACAAAGGAAACTAAAATCTTCTGCTTACAGTGTAATTAAATTCAATTCTGGGAATTTTCAAATGGTGGAAGCATGACCTATTGTTATTTATTAAGTTATTATAAATTAATTATTTATAACTTATACCCACAAAAATACAAAACCACAGTGTTATTTATTCATCATGCTAAATACCATAATCACCTGATTACTGCTTTTCTATGTGGAGTGTTGAGATAAGAAAACAGGACAGACAGACAGACAGACAGACAGACAGACAGACAGACAGACAGACAGACAGACAGACAGACAGATAGATAGATAGATAGATAGATAGATAGATAGATAGATAGATAGATAGATAGACAGACAGATTACAAAAGTGGTGAAAGATTTCAACAATTTTCAGTTGATATTTCCTAGAAAAATCTAATGACAAATATATGAAGGTCATTGGGGACAAGGACAAAAACAACGGCTAAGCCAGTGTGGACTGAATGTGTGTTGTTACAGTATAGAACTATATCATATCAGTGAAAAAGTGTTTTACTTGTCCATATTGTGGTGTTTTGCATCATTCCCTAACAGGAAATAATTCATCAGTCATTTAGCCTCTTTAAACCCCTTTTCTGATCACCTCCCACTGCTGAACTCAGATTAATGTACCAGACATGTTTATCTACGTACACAACACTGATGTTCTGGCTAGTAAATACATGTTCTAGCTACAGTGTTGTTCAAAGCTGTTTTGAGAGTGGAAGCTGGATGATTTCTTCTTGCCATAGCAACTGTGTTGCCATAACAACAACTAAGGCACATCAGCTGGTTTAAAAGTTTGTACTGATTTCTTACAAAATACATAAACGGACAACATCAGGCTTCACCGTGCAGGGTACAGGGAGGATCGGGGAAATACATTACACACACTCAAACACACACACACACACACACATGCATGCACACTCACTCTCTGCCTCAAGCAGTCAGTGATTGGGAGTTGTGGTTGATTTAAAACCGCTTCCTCCGTCTGTCTCACCCACACACACACACACACACACACAAACACGTGCGCACACACTAATTGAGGAAGTATATTTTCCAATCCACATGCGCCAAAGAACTGTTTGATACAAACAGATGCATAAAAACATTTAAAAGTGTGATTTATTAGGAACCTCTTAAAAATAATGAGGTCAAACCAGACCAAAATTTCTGTAGCTTGTAGAGTGATGAGGAATAAATAAATGTTGAATACAGCAATGCTGAGTTCAGCAGAAATTGTATGATGAGGTCATACTTCTCGGATAATTTTCACAGGGTCTCAACAGGACAGTTGTTTGTGGTAGAAATGGAGTAGATGACAGTAATGGAGAATGATGACAGTATACAAACTCTTCCATTTGCTCTTATTTTCTTTTCTTTCTTTCTCTTCACATGTTGGAATTGTGTACTTGTTTTATTGTACCCGTGTTATTTCTCCTGTACGTTGTGCCGGAACACATAAATGATTGTGTGCGTTTGTGTGTGTGTGTCTGTATCTACAGTATCTGTGTGTATGTTTGCTTGTGGGTGTTTGTTTGAGTTAATGAAAAGGGGCCTGTGTTTAACAGAAACAATAATTAGGGTGTTAAAGTACGGGCCTGTTGACAGCACATGGTACACAAACACACAGCAACATGACCATAGGGAGTGTGTGTGTCCGTGCGTGCGTGTGTACTGTGTATAGAGCATGGGGAGTTAACCATGTTATAGAAAGTGTATAAATTGTTTCACAGTAACCTGGATGTAGTAATCCTGGACCTGGAATTTCTGAGGACACACACACAATCACACATACACACACAAACACACACACACACACACACACACACACGTTTGCTGAAACTGTTACGTCACTTGTTGTGTTGAAGAGATTCCAGAATGCATCTCTATAACAGCAGGAAGCAAACCACTGGTTTTTATATTTGCTGTATTTCTATAGTAACAGCTAACACACAGGGACTTGTGTGTGTGTGTGTGTGTGTGTGTGTGTGTGTGTAGGTGTTAACAGTAACTGTGTGTGTGTGCGTGTGCTTTAGAGTGCTGATTTATTGCCAAATTGCCATTACAATTCTCATTTTCTGTCATTTTAGCCCAAGCTGATGGCTAAGGACCTGCTGGATCTGGTAGCTTCGCACTTCAACCTGAAAGAGAAAGAGTATTTTGGAATCTCCTACACTGACGACACGTGAGTTGATCACAGTCACTATTACACACCTGGAAATCAATAATCATGTCATGTTTAAAAGATGGACACTCTCTCGTCTGTCTATCTCTCGGCACCGCTCATTTTCCTGTTGTCGTTTCTATTCTTGCTCGTTTTCTTATTTTTGGCGTCTCTGACTTTTTCTTGCTGTATTTCTACACCTACACTCAAACTCTCTCTCACACACACACACACACACACACACACACACAAACTCCACACAAAAAAAACGCTCCCACAGCCATGTAAGTTCTCTCTACGGGACTGTGGTATTTGTAGTCTTGAAACATTTTGAATTCTAGTCAGTTGAACTTTGACCCGAGCTTCACAGCAGTTTCCGAGACGCCAGGCTGCAGTCGCCGGGGAAATGCTAATAAACTCATGGCTGGTTCTTCTGCTATGTTTCTTCTCACTGTCAAACACACACACAAGCACACACACACACACACACAGACTGCTTCACATTATTCTCTTTCTCAGTAAGCTCTGTGTGATTGTTGTAACTATGAAAGCTATGTTACCGATTATGCAACAAGAGCGGGCGATATGACAAAAATAAACATCAGTATGATATTCAGACATCTCTATCACGCATACACCAAATCATGAAATACGCTCGGCTCAGCTGTTGTTGATCCTGATACCGAGAGTCACGTTGGCGATGGTGTGGCTTAGATTTAACAGACCCAACTGCAGGGATAAAGATGAAACATGTTTTATTAGATGGAACAAAAGATGATTTAACTTGAACAAACACAATATAAAGCAAAACGAGAACACATAAAGTGCATGACAAAAACAAGATTGCTTAAAACATGGAAACAAAACATAACAGCACACAACGGCAAAGATAACGCACGTTGTGAACAATGACTCGACAAACAATCGACACAAGAGGAAGGGAATAAATAACAAACATTAGGAGTAATGGGAAACACGTGAACGCATACCAGACGTAATCACATGTCGATAACAACAGTACACCTGCCAGTGCCTCCCAGTGCCCCGGCAGGGCAAAGTCCCAGTCTCTGGTACTGAGAGTGTGCAGCATGGAAGCTCTTGTCCATCAGCAGAGCTCTTTTTATACATTAATGACCGCTTTACTCTGGACGGATGACACCAGCTCTACAGCAGTGTCTCCGAGGCGTTTCCGTCACCCTAGAAAAACACGTCCAGAACAGACTCCAGTGCGAATGTATAGTCACGTGCAACCTGCTGCACTGTGTGACGTTGATTTCAAATTTTGTTGAAATTTGTAGAAATTTGATTTTAAATTTCACTTTGAAGGACGTTATAAAAACAGCAGAAGGAATTCCTTCAGCAGTAAGTGACACAGGAGGAAGATTAAAAAATATATTGCGTACACCTTTACGTTGCATACAGATTAATAACAAAAAGACAATATTTTATCAAAGCAAAAGAAAAATTAAGTCTCGTTTTCCCAGCATAGAATAACTTTCAGACTAACAATTTATTTTTCCGCCTTAAACGTCCACTTCACTGTTTTAATCACCCAGTTTACATAACAGACATCTCACACAAATCACATTACATCACATCCTTTTAATATGAAGCGATAGAATCTCCTAAGCTGATGATTGGAGCGTGTGATGGGACAGTACCATAACTCACCATAACTCTCAGCTCTATGCTGGTGCTTTTCAGGGGTCACTTCAGCTGGCTGCAGTTAGACAGGCGTGTGCTGGAGCACGAGTTCCCCAAAAAATCCGGCCCCATCGTCCTCTACTTCTGTGTGAGGTGAGTGCTGCTGGAGAACACTTGAGTGCCTGAGTACACAAACACACACACGTCATTTACTGGGTCATAACAATTGGCATCAGACAATATAAATATAAACATCGGAGGTATTTTCTTCTGTTATTGTGTATTTGTTTTTATGGATTTTGTGTTATAAATGTGTTTTAAATAATAATAATGACATTAATAATAATAAGAAGAAGAAGAAAAAGAAGAAGAAGTATAACACTTAATAACGCTTAGTATAACACGACTTGCTTGAAACACTGAGGTAAAACATTCATTCATTCATTCATTTTCCACCGCTTATCCGAACTACCTCGGGTCACGGGGAGCCTGTGCCTATCTCAGGCGTCATCGGGCATCAAGGCAGGATACACCCTGGACGGAGTGCCAACCCATCGCAGGCCACACACACACACACTCTCATTCACTCATGCAATCACACACTACGGACAATTTTCCAGAGATGCCAATCAACCTACCATGCATGTCTTTGGACCGGGGGAGGAAACCGGAGTACCCGGAGGAAACCCCCGAGGCACGGGGAGAACATGCAAACTCCACACACACAAGGTAGAGGTGGGAATCGAACCCCGACCCTGGAGGTGTGAGGCGAACGTGCTAACCACTAAGCCACCGTGCCCCCGAGGTAAAACATAATAATAATAATAATAATAAAAAGAAGAAGAAGATCAGAAATAATCAGAAATATCTTAAGTAGCGTTATGCCATGCACACACACACACACACACATGCACGCTTATAATCTACCTGCAGAGTCTGTAATTTAAGTATGTGCTGAATGTATTTGTTGTCTGTATGCAACAGAGTACTGTTTTAATTAATTTGACTTCAATGAGCAGCTTTTGCAATGAAAACCCTTCACACTGTGACAGTAAAGTGGTCCACAGGGGTGTGTGTGTGTGTATGTGTGTTTGCATGTGCATGTGCGAGTTTGGGTTTCTGTCGCAGCAAATTAACAGGGTCAGCAGCAACACACTCGCACATAAACGCCTATAAAATGAGTTTGACCCGGGACTTAACCCGTCGCCGTGGGAGCCGTCAGCCAATCGGGAGCTGCTGTTCCTCTCATTAACCCCCTCATTAATCTTGCCGTCATGGAAACAGCAGCATTCCATTCAGACTGTGTTCATAATTTAGAAATTTGAGAAAATCATGAGCTCATGAGATTTATTCAATTTATTACTCAAACAGCCTGATGCACACTTTTACAGTTTCATATGACACGTGTGTGTCATCTGCTGTTTTCTTTCTTTCTTTCTTTCAAATCACATGTTTATATTAAGGCACTCATCCGAATACATTATTGTTTCTATAGTAACAAGTTACACACAGATTGTGACTGAACTACTATGGGACATGTAATAAAGTGCTGTAGTAACAGTAACGTCACATCACCACATTGTTGATTGTTCTCTTATAGAACAGCAGGTCTGCTGTGTTTTATCTACATCTACATGTACATTTGTATGTGTTGTATGTGCTTTCTATGTAACATAAGCTTTTTAATAAAGGTGTAATAAACTTTTTTTTTTTTTTTCCAAAAAAAAAATAGCATCATGAAAAATAATTGTGATTTTCATATTGAATAAATTAGGATTTTAGTCTTCAGTTGCCAGTATTAGGTGCTAGTGTGTGTGTGTTTGTATGTCTGTGTGTGTTTGTGTGTGTGTGTGTCTGTGTGTTTGTGTGTTTGTATGTATATGTTTGTGTTTGTATGTCTGTGTGTGTTTGTATATGTGTGTGTTTGTGTATATGTGTATATGTGTGTCTGTGTGGGTGTGTGCGTGTATATGTGTGAATAATCCTCTGTTCAGCTCTTGATTAGAATATTGATTGAAGGAAGCTGAAGTCTTTGATGCGTGTAAAAGACTCTCTCGACCCCCTCACTCACATGTCTAATTAAATCAGCTGCCAATACTATTTTAATTCCCTCACACACACACACACACACACACACATTTTCTCTCACCATTAAATGCTTGCTGTAAGTTGTGTGTGAGTGAGTGTTAAGGTCTTTTAGTGTATTGTATAAATAGTGTATTGTAATTATGCTACTACGTGACTTTCTCGAAACACTGAGGTAAAGCATAATCACAGCGAGACGTGATGTACCTCACAATATTTTGCAGTCTCAGCTGTCAAGTTCTTCTTAGGGAATCTTAGTCTTTCACACTCATCAAGGCTTTGTCTTTTTAAAACACAAGCCAAAACACGATGGCAGGACGGAGCACAGCCCACATAGAGAAATATTCTTCCATATGCAGTTTGGAATTTTGCCCAAAGAGGTTCATCCCCTACTTTAAAACATTTCAGAGCACATTGAGGATTTACTGTCATCTTTTTTTTTTTCAAAGTGTGTGTGCTGACAATGATAGCAACAGAGAGAGAGAGCGATAGCGAGAGAGACAGCAATAGTGAGAGAGGAGAGAGAGACAGTAAGAGAGAGAGACAGTGATAGCAAGAAAGACAGAGAGATAGGGAGAGACAGACAGAAATTGTGAGAGAGAGAGGGAGAGAGAGAGAGCAATATTGAGAGATAGAGAGAGATAGCGATAGAAGAGAGAGAGCGATAGCGAGACAGCAATAGTGAGAGAGAGAGAGAGAGAGAGAGAGAGAGCGATATTGTGCACGAGAGAGACAGCAATAGTGAGAGAGAGAGAGAGAGAGAGAGAGAGAGAGAGACAACAATAGAGAGAGAGAGAGACAGCAATAGTGAGAGAGAGAGAGAACAATAGAGAGAGAGAGAGAGAGAGAGAGAGAGAGAGAGAGAGAGAATGAGACTGCAATATCACGCACGAGAGAGAGAGACAGCAATAGTGAGAGAGAGACTGTGATTTTGCACACAAGAGAGAGAGACAGCGCTGGCAAGAGAGAGAGCGATAGCGAGAGAGCCAGAAATAGTGAGAGAGAGAGAGCGATAGTGAGAAAGAGAGAGAGAAAGAGAGAGACAGAAATAGTGAGAGAAAGAGAAACAGCAATAGCATTCACGAGAGAGAGACAGCGATAGCAAGAGAGAGAGCTGTGTAGTGTTGGTCATTTCTGACCCCTGCTGGTTAACATATGCAGATTCTCTAACTCAGCATGTCTGCATTTGCATTCAGTATCAGCTACGGCTTTACTTTTTAAAACACAAACAAGCCCTAACATTCCACCAGGATGCTTAACTGCACTCTGTGTTGTGTATTTCATTCTGTACAGGTTTTATATAGAGAGCATCTCTTACCTGAAGGACAACGCCACCATCGAACTGTTTTTCCTCAATGCCAAGTCCTGCATTTATAAGGTGAGTTCAGCCATGAATTATATGTTTACAAGTAAATTTACATAAAACTGGTTGTATATTAGATAAGTTC